>NC_057811.1:49772096-49774457 GCF_018294505.1 Triticum aestivum | reverse complement strand
GAAACTTACAGAGAGAAGATCAAGTCCCAAAGGTTCGAGTGTTGGAACCACAGTTGCGAGATCCTGCAGCAAACTCCTTGAGTTAGAACCAAAATCCCAGAGTCATAATCAGTATGATGTTGTATAATCACCATACACTTGCACAATAACAGTACACAACTAACTCAATAGCAAGGAGAAACAACAAGGTCTGACCCCTAACGGCAACTTCAGCTTTTAACCCTTTTTCATAAGAATAATGAAAGAACATTTATGACTTACCACGGACGGCCACTTGGGGAAAGCTGATTTGTAGTCAGGTAACGAAGAAACACCTGGCCAGGTTTCTTCATTAGGAGTGCCCATAATTCTGCATGAAAGTAAAAGATTTGGCAACCAAGATTAGCTGTTTCTTCAGATGCATGGAAGAGCTTAAAGCAAGACCACATAAGATTTATAAGAGAAAGACCTGAAAATCTTGAAGAGTTCATCAATCTCAGAATCACCAGGAAATAGGGGTTTCTGATTCACCATTTCGGCGAAAATGCAACCAACCGACCACACATCAACAGGGGTAGAATACTGCCTTGCACCCAGAAGAATTTCTGGTGCTCTGTACCATAATGTCACCACCTATAAACAACATTCTGTTCAGATAAAAAAACAAACGCAAAAGGCAGGAGCAAGAATGTAACATGAGAACAGCTCATTAATATGATCATATGAATACCAGCTCCAATTAAACTAAGCTTGGAGCTATGCTTGCCTACAATTTGAAATTTTTCATAAAACAGAAACTTCATGTTTCCTTCTCTTTTGCCCATAGTAACAAACACCGTATGTTCTGGGAATGTAGCAAATTGTTCTGTACCTTTCCTGGATTATCTTGCCTTTTGTCACGTGATCCGTCATACAGGAGAGTAAAGCTAAATTGGCAAGGTAGCACTACGACAAGAGACTAGCAAAATCATCTACCGTTGATTATTTTTTGAAACGGAATCTACCGTGGAAACACTTGATGAAGGCTAAAGAGGAAGGCGATAAGCGAACAGTCTTAAGATGTAGTAACAAAAAACAGTGAACACTAATGGGAGACATCAACCTCTCTTTTGTTTGCGAATGGGAGATATCAACCTCAGTTTGCAACAAGACCTAGTACATAGTTATCTCTTTTCTATGAAGACATGCACACTTTTGATAGCCAAATGAGACAGATAGTAGTATGTACGCCAGCAAAAGTGTGCACATGTGGTCTACTGAATTCAAGTACAAAATGCATTCCAGACTTGAAATGCAGGAGGGATTGATATGTATCAGTAAAACTGCTTAAAATTAAGTGCATTCTGCCCCTGATAAGCATAGCAGAACAATTTTTCATCTGCCATCGCCTGATAAACATATGCACCTTAAATCACAATGTACCACACCGACGACCTGCCGGTGCCGCAAAACGTACCTCGTGAGTAAATGTCCGGACAGGAATGCCGAACGCCCTGGCCAACCCGAAGTCAGCAAGCTTCAATGAATTGGTGCGGCGATCAATCAGCAGGTTCTGGGGCTTGAGATCCCTGTGAAGCACGCGGTGCGAGTGGCAGTAGGCGATGCCGCGCAGGATCTGGTAGAGGAAGGACTGCACGCAGAGCACAAAACAACATTACATTTCACATTTCCACATGATAGCAGCCAAACAGAGCTCCTGTCAGTAAGCAGTAACCGACAGTCGGCAATCTAAGTAGTAAACGAAATCAAAGGGGGGTGGCGGATGTGACCTTGACTATGTGGTGGTTCTTGAAGTCCGCGGAGGAGTCCATGTGCTTCTTGAGGTCGAGGTCGAGGTACTCGAAGACGAGGTATATGCACTTCTCGTTGTGCACCACGTCCTGCAGCCTGCACGGCAGCAGCAAAAGGGTCGAACACTCGGTGAGCCAGTCCATCCATTCCGCGGCGGCCAAATCCAACCCAAACCCAAACTGAAGATGGGGGAGGGGAGGGGTACCTGACGATGTTCCGGTGCTGCATCTCCTTGAGGAGGGAGATCTCGCGGATGGCGGTGGAGGGGACGCCCTCGTCCTCCTGCTCCAGCCGGATCTTCTTGAGCGCGATCGTCTCGTTGGTGTAGCGGTCCTTGGCCTTGTACACCACCCCGTACGTGCCCTCCCCGATCTTCTCCACCTTCTCGTACTGCGGCAGACACAAACACAAGCTGACATTACGGCCGGCGCCGGCGTGGACGGGGGATGGAGGAATACAGGGGAGGAGAGGAAGCGGCGCGGCGATCGGACGGGCCGGGCGGGCTCACCTGGTCCATGGCGCGGCGATCCGTGCGGCGCGGGGCGGATCGGAGCGGGGCGGCGGCCGCGGATCGGCGGCGGCGGCGGGGAG
>NC_057811.1:49718504-49771655 GCF_018294505.1 Triticum aestivum | reverse complement strand
GTGGACTTGCGAGTTGGGCTGGGTTTGTGGTGGTGTGCGGCGTCGTCGCTGTCAGAAATTAAATCGCTCGCGCGTTCATTCGTGATGCCCTCCGTTCTGGCTCTGGCCTGCCAGGTCAGAATGTCATGGACCGCCCGTGCACGAAATGAATTTCTTGGTTTGGCATCTATGGTGGTTGCACATTATATGATTCTATCACTAAGTTTTGGTGATCACAATTGATTGAGGTTGTGGTACATTTTTCCACTGTTGTGTTCCTTTTTCTAGTGTGTGTTCATAAGTCCATTGGGTTATGTAACCACTGATACAATTTGGGGAAAAAATTGTTTCGCACGCCGTTAGGCCCGTGAAGTAGAAAAAACAATGCGACGTCTGGACAGAACCTCCCTCTGCCCAAATAGATTTTGGGTATTTTCTAGTCCATCATTGCGCTCGATGCTTATTGATTGCACTACATGAAAGATTGTGAGAATCTTTGTTTAGTGGAGATTTACTCCCTTTCACCTATATTTAGCCTTTTAGCCCATCTCCATATGGCAGACGTGTTCCGGTGCACAGAGTATCTGGTGTAAAACCAAGTTGTCATGAAAACTTTGTATGGCATCAATACCTCCCCTCGTGCACGGGGCTGCCTTACCCGGTTAGATTAATATATTCAGACGTGGATCATCGAAAATGTCATTTATATATAGTGATTGTCATAGCTTCATTGGGTTTTCTAGCAGGCCTTGTAACACCTGCTTGTATCGTCGAAAACTTCAACCTGAAAGCATTGTGTTTTGCCTCATCGGTTGTAACTCAAATATCTGAGGGGCCACTAGCTTTGCAAGTACTCCTTCATGTGACCGACTCCACCATAAGGCCTTGGTTGCAAGGGTTCGACGACGCCGATGACTACGGCTTCAGGGCGCTGGTCCGTAGGGGCACGTACACGAAGAATTTTTCGACTGTCATCGACAAGGTCAAGCCGGCTCTGATAGGGGAGCGGCGACAACGACGGCGTTGTTTGAGATGTTCTGTACTTTCGATTAATTTTTATAATAGATCTGATATTTTGTACAAGAAAAGAAAAAAATGTACTTTGTACGGTGGAAGCCCAGGGAGCCCACGGATCGTCCTCAGCAGCGGTACGCCGAGTCCACGGACGCTCTCAAGCCTGGAGGGAGCGAAAAATGAGAGCGCTAATTGCCGCTTTCTCTTTTGGGGCGAGGCTAGAGAGCGGGAAGGACGCCCAACTGACGCTAACTAATAGCGCGGTCAGCGGGGCCACCACCACCCTCGCTCGCCCACTGCGCCTGGTCCAGGTGCGCCGCGGCGCCCCGCATCGCACGTCCCTGGGCAGGTCCACGAGGACCCGGCGTTGCCTGGCGCCGGTTACGATACGATTGACGTGGTCCGCTGTCAGCATTATTGCTTTTTGACCTTGGGTCCGCTGTCCGCGGCGCGTGGGGGCGCCGTCACGGGCTGTTTTCGGGCCCGTTTGGCGCGACAGGCGGGGGCCCCTTCCCGCGGAGTGCTACGAGTCAACCGGCGCCGCCCGCGCGCTTCAGTTCATCGGCGTTTGGCCCCGGCCGCTTTTTACGATTCGCCGGCACCGCATTGCTGTGAAAATGCGATCAGGAGAGCCACACGTATTCCATGATCACGATAACATGGTTCATGGATGAACGTCCCTCACGCGGATGGCGCGGATGGCATGGCGCTTCGCTCGTGCAGAAGAAGCTCGGCGCGGCGTATTCCGGCGACGCGGAAGCGGATCCGCCGTGATGGCAGGGTTCCACGGATGGGACGCATCACGCATACCAAGAGGACACTTTAGGAACGGGTGCAACGCCTTTCCGAGCTTCGTTTGGACAGAGTGTCTTGAGCGGACGAGAATACTGCTTTAGTTCTTTTTGACCTATCTGAAGAAAATAATTCGGATCTTTTTTTTAGGGATAACCTAAGCTTTATTGACTATAAACCACATGAGGTGGGATACAATTCGGATCATGGGGGTTGACCAACCAAGCGTGGCGCCGCGGACCGAGAGTAAGAGAAAGCTTAGCTAGACTATGAGCCTTGCCGTTGACGGCCCGGCCTTCAAAAATAAAATTACATCTAAAAACTGAAGCTCGAAGCTTTATTTCTGTGATGATGGATCCGTAGTGACCTTGATTGCCTTTGTTTATATCTTCAATGACTTGCTTGCAGTCCGAGGAAATAACGAAGTCTTGGACATGAAGGTCTTCCGCCAGCGCCAACGCTTCTCGAACAGCTATTGCCTCGAGTATGGCAGGGTCAGTCTGCCCATCAATGACAAGGGAAGAACTCCCCATGTAATTTTCCGCATCATCCCGGCAAACAGCTGCCGCAGAGCCTCCCCGATATCGCCGGACTGCCTCGTCAGTATGTATTTTTGCAAAACCACGTGGGGGTGCTGCTGGCCTTGCATGTGACTGCCTCGTCTCTCGGGGTGTCGGTTGCAAAACTGCTGTCTTTTTCTCCTGAAGAAGATCGAGCTCAGAGATGAACCGATTGATAAACTGGTGTGTGGCATGCGGGCTCTGGGTGATGCCCTCGTGTATGAATTACCGTCGAGCAGACCAAATGGACCAAAGCGTGACTGCCAATCTCACAAAATCCGTATGAGTTAGAGTCTCCATGAGCGAGAACAACCAGTTTTTGGCCCTCAGTTCCGTGACGAAGATCATCTGGCTGACTAGATCACCCGAGTCCAGAGCCCATATGCATCTAGCCATCGAGCACTCGAGGAGCGAGTGCCTCCAAGAGTCAGACGAACCACAGAGTCCACATGAGCTCGAGGTCGACATATGACGGTGAGCTCTTACGTCCTCCGTAGGAAGCGACTGTCTGGACAGTCGCCATAAGAACATATTAACCTTCGCCGGAACCTGGGTTTTTCATAATCTCTTCCATGAACTCTCCTCTCTGTGCGAGGTAGATGAGCCGGCTGTTTCTTCTAGCCAGGCTTCTCGTCGCTTTCGAGTTGCCACTAGCATGTTATAGGCTGAACGAACCGAGAAGGAGCCACTTCTTTCAAAGTTCCACGCCCAATAGTCCTCTATATTCTTGGTACAAACAGGGATCGCCATGATAGCTGGGACGTCGATAGGTAGGAAAGTTTGCTCAACTTGCTGCCTGTCCCACTTTGCCGAAGTAAGATCAATGAAATCTGCTGCCCACCTCATTGGGTTCGGTAACTTACTTCCGAACGGGCGCATCATCTCCTTCCTGGGGATCCAGTTATCCATCCACACGTCGGTGGTATTGTCATTCCCTATCCTCTTAATGAGTCCTAGTTTTAGAACTTCAACACCTTCCAGAATTGCCCTTCATATCTGACTAGGGCGAGACCCCAGTGTTGCATGCAGTATTGACGTCGTGGGGAAATATACACTTTTGAGGATTCGAGCACTAAGAGAGTCTGGCTGTTGGAGGATACGCCAACCTTGCTTTGCAAGCATTGCTAGATTGAATAACTCGAAATCCTTGAACCCCAGTCCCCCCATAGATTTAGGTTGTGTCATATCTCTCCACGAAACCCAGTTGGGCTTTCGGCGGCCATCCTTAGAGCCCCACCAGAACTTCCTGATAAGCATATTTAGATGCTCACACGGCCCTCTAGGGAGCTTAAAACAGGACATAGAAAAAACTGGGATTGCTTGGGCAATTGATTTGACTAGAACCTCCTTTCCTGCAGATGACAAAGTCCTCTCAATCCACCCCTGTATTTTGTTCCATAAACGATCCTTCAAGAACTTAAAAGCACCGTTCTTTGACTGTCCCACATCAGATGGCATACCCAAATATTTTTCATTCAACATTTCATTTGGAACATGGAGCAAATCTTTGATCTCTGCCCGAACGGAATCGGGGACACCCTTACTAAAAAATATAGAAGATTTACCGTGATTTATCCGTTGACCCGTTGCTTGGCAATAATGATCCAGAAGTTGGTTGACCTGATCCGCACCCATAGTATTGGCCTTGAAAAACAGCAGGCTGTCATCCGCAAATAATAAGTGATTTACCGGTGGCGCCAAAGGTGCCACTTGCAGACCACGGAGGTTAGATGACTCATCTTGTGATTTTAAAAGGCACGAAAGACCCTCTGCTGCTAGCAAGAACAAGTATGGGGAGATTGGGTCCCCCTGTCGGATCCCCCGAGAAGGATTAAACTGTTGCAATTTACTACCGTTGAACATAATTGAGAATTTGACCGAAGATACCATACCCATCACTATGTCCACCCATCTCTGTGTGAATCCCAGTTTCAACATGACGGCTTGAAGATATGGCCACTCCACCCTGTCATAGGCTTTCATCATATCCAATTTCAGCGCACAGTGTTGGTGTTTCTTTGCCCTGTTTCTTTTCATAAAATGAAGGCACTCATAAGCTGCAATTATGTTGTCAGTGATCAACCTTCCAGGGACAAAAGCGGACTGCTCCGCGGATATGATATCAGGCAAGATCAACTTCAGACGATTTGCGATCACTTTGGATGCAATTTTGTAAAGGACATTGCATAGAGAAATAGGCCGGAACTGAGAGAGCTGTGTAGGATTTTTTACCTTAGGAATCAACACAAGAATGGTCTCATTTATACACTCTGCAGACTCCGAGCCCTCTACTATACGTAGCACCACCTTTGTCACCTCATCTCCACACACGTCCCAATGGCGTTGAAAGAAGTGGGCGGGAAACCCGTCCGGACCTGGTGCTTTGATAGAAAACAGTTGGAAGAGGGCATCCTTTACTTCCTTCTGCGTATATGGTGCGGTTAGCTGAGCATTCATATGCGGCGTTACCTTGCAATGGACCGTGTCAAGGACTCTCTCCATGTTCTGGACTCCCTCAGAGGTGTAAAGATTTTCATAAAACTCGCTGGTCATGGTTGCCTTCTCCGAAGCATCTTCTGTTCAACTACCATCAGGGCATAGCAAGGCTTTAATCTGGTTCTTCCATCTTCTCCTACTACCTCTCAAGTGGGAAAAATACGTGTTTTTGTCCCCATGGGCCATCCACTCTAGCCTTGCTCTTTGTCGCCAAAGCATCGTCCCTTCCCGATGATACAGCTCAACTAGCCGGTCTGCAATTTTTATCTCGGCGTGTGACGGGCCGGTCCTCCCTGGCTTTGCACGTTCTACATCAAGCTCGGTCTTGAGTTTTTTAATCTCACCCAAAACTGAACCAAATTCGGTCCGATCCCAGGTGTGCAGCCCCTGCGCCATTGTTCCCAGTTTATCACGCAGTTCCGTAGCTGAGTTTGCCTGCGTTTTGCTCCAGTCTGATGCAACAAGATTTAAAAATTCTGGATGGCGTTCCCACATTAACTCGTACTTGAACGGCCGGGGCCCCTTCATCCTCCAACCGTCATTAACCAGTGTAAGTAAAATGGCAGCGTGATCTGAAGAAGCCGTATTCTTGTGCTCAATCTTTGCTGTGGGGAATGCTAGCGACCACTCTGGCGTCGCGACGCACCGATCCAGTCTCACACCGTAAAAGAACCGCCGGCAACCTTCTTTTCAAAAGTCCACGCGTTTCCATGGTATCCAATATCTGCTAGGCCACATGTGTCCAAGCCATCCCGGAAGGCATCCATCTGGGCTTAACTCCTGCTCCCCACGCCATCATGCTCGTAAGAGTGCAGAACTTGATTAAAATCGCCTAGAGATGCCCACGGTAGCTGGCTTGTGTTTACAATGCCTCTCATCATATTCCACGTTTTGTACCGCTCGCTGACCTGAGCCTCTCCATAGACAAATGTAAACCGGGCTTTAGTGTGAACAAAAGAATCAACCTCAATATCAACATGATACTCGGAGTAACCAATAATCTCGAGCTTTATTGAATCATTCCAAAAGATACCAATTCCCCCACTTCTACCAGAACTACTAATAGCAAAACTATTATTGTAACCTAGAGTATCAGCAAAACTCTCAACTCTACTACCCTCTATTTGGGTTTCAACAATGCAAATAATAGAGGGGGCAAACTGCTTCGCCATGTCGCGAAGCTCTCGAACTGTCGCGGATTTGCTAGCCCCGCGGCAGTTCCAACAAAGTATACTCATTGTCCCCGGCGGCGCCCCTCGCCGGAGCCCGCCATAATGGGTTTTGCTGTATTTGTAGTTCCTTCCTTGCCTTCCCCCGCCTTAACTCTCTTGGGGTCTCTCTTTGGTGGAGGACTTGTTGCATTGAGCGCCGCTAGAACAATGGCCAGGGCATTCGCATTGGTGTCCAGATCATGTTGATGCTCGCTTTGGCCTGCTCCAAGCCTTTTCCTGCTCCCCTCGGACACCTCCATATCAACAATTGCATTGGTGGCCGGATCTTTTATTTCAGCAGAAACATGGGTCGTGGCAGCCCCTCCTCCGCTTCCACTGGGGTTGTTTGCGCGGCCCGAGCGACCACCTCTCTGCCCTCCTCGGCGACCACGGCCTCCCCCAGGTCCGTTACCCGTCCTCATTCTCCATGAGGCCCTCGGATCCTTAAAGAACAGTGCATCTGGAGCATGAATACCGTCTCCATGTTCTTTGAACACATGGCCAAGGTGCCCGCATACGGCACACCAGTCAAGGAGTTTTTCATACCTGACCCTAATTAATAACCCACAAGTATAGGGGATCGCAACAGTTTTCGAGGGTGGAGTATTCAACCCAAATTTATTGATTCGACACAAGGGGAGCCAAAGAATATTCTCAAGTATTAGCAGTTGAGTTGTCAATTCAACCACACCTGAATAACTTAATATCTGCAGCAAAGTATTTAGTAGCAAAGTAGTATGATAGTAGTGATAGAGGTAGCAAAAGTAATATTTTTGGGTTTTGTAGTAATTGTAACAGTAGCGGCGGAAAAGTAAAAAAGCAAAGAACAATATGTGAAAAACTCGTAGGCATTGGATCGGTGATGGAGAATTATGCCGGATGCGATTATTCATGCAACCGTTATAACATAGGGTGACACAGAACTAGCTCCAATTCATCAATGTAATATAGGCATGTATTCCGAATATATTCATACGTGCTTATGGAAAAGAACTTGCATGACATCTTTTGTCTACCCTCCCGTGGCAGCGGGGTCCTATTGGAAACTAAGGGATATTAAGGCCTCCTTTTAATAGAGTACCGGACCAAAGCATTAACACATAGTGAATACATGAACTCCTCAAACTACGTTCATCACCGGGAGTGCTCCCGATTATTGTCACTTCGGGGTTGCCAGATCATAACACATAGTAGGTGACTATAGACTTGCAAGATAGGATCTAGAACTCACATATATTCATGAAAACATAATAGGTTCAAATCTGAAATCATGGCACTCGGGCCCTAGTGACAAGCATTAAGCATAGCAAAGTCATAGCAACATCAATCTCAAAACATAATGGATAGTAGGGATCAAACCCTAACAAAACTAACTCGATTACATGATAAATCTCATCCAACCCATCACCGTCCAGCAAGCCTACGATGGAATTACTCACGCACGGCGGTGAGCATCATGAAATTGGTGATGGAGGATGGTTGATGATGACGAGGGCGACGGATTCCCCTCTCCGGAGCCCCGAACGGACTCCAGATCAGCCCTCCCGAGAGAGAGTAGGGCTTGGCGGCGGCTCCGTATCGTAAAACGCGATGAATCCTTCTCTCTGATTTTTTTTCTCCCCGAACGTGAATATATAGAGTTGGAGTTGAGGTCGGTGGAGCACAGGGGGCCCACGAGGCAGGGAGCGCGCCTCCCACCCTCGTGGACAGGGTGTGGCCCCCCTGGCCTTGATTCTTTCGCCAGTATTTTTTATTATTTGCAAAAATAATCTCCGTGAAGTTTCAGCTCATTCCGAGAACTTTTGTTTCTGCACAAAAATAACACCATGGCAATTCTGCTGAAAACAGCGTCAGTCCAGGTTAGTTCCATTCAAATCATGCAAGTTAGAGTCCAAAACAAGGGCAAAAGTGTTTGGAAAAGGCGAGACGCGCCAGGCGGTGCTTCGAGGCCCCGGGCGCGTCCCTAGTCCATGGCGGCGCGGTGGAAGCTTTTTTTTTCTGAAAAGGAGATTACATCTGATGGAGGGAGGGGAGAGAATCGTGTGGCTACGTGACGTTTGATCGAATGCTGCTGGTGCGACCGGCCCAAATTTCGGCCGGTGCACCGGCGCCTATCACTCGCCTTTACACAAGGGGAACCGACGCTACGAACAGCCATGTCCGTTCGTGGGGAACTGGTGTTTCTCCCCGGTGCAGCGGCAGTTGGGGATCGCAGCAAGAGACGAACATGGGAGGTTGAACCATTACCAACACGAGAAGTTACTACTACGACGCACCACTGCCTACAGTTACTGAGCGCCCCATCCCCATAAACCCAATGAGAGTCTGAGACGCGGCCTTACCCCTCGCCGGTTGCCGACCATGGAGAAGGAGGCCGCGTGGGAGGCACGCGAATCCCATGGGACCGCACGGAAGCGGGCACGGAGCGGCGGCGGTGGCGAGGATTTCCAGCAGGCTCTCAGACGACATCCTCGGCATCATCATCTCCCTCCTTCCCACCAAGGACGGCGGCCGCACGGCGGTCCTCTCCCGCCAATGGCGCCATCTCTGGCGCTCTGCGCCTCTCAACCTCGAGGTCAGCACCCGACCCCCCGGCACCGCCGGCCCCGTCCCCACCCCTCCTGCGTCCCACCCTCCGCCGTCTCCCAGATAATCTCCCAGCACCATGGCCCCGCGCGCCGGTTCTCATTCCACTGCCACAGCGCCGGCGACCTCTGCGCCCAGGCGGAGAGCTGGCTTCACTCCCGGGCCCTCGCCAACCTCGAGGAGCTTGACATCGCTTACGCCACCCCGCGGCTGCTGGCATCAGTGCTCCGCTCCGCATCCACCACCATCCTGGCTGCCAAGATCAACGGTTGTGATTTCCCCCGCGAGATCGTGCCGGCCATGAATTTCCCCAATCTCAAGAAGCTCACCCTGTTTCACACTTCCATCTCAGAGGACGTCTTGCACGCGCTGCTCTCCGGCTGCCATGCCTTGGAGAGCTTATACATGGCCGAAGTTTCTGCGGCTGGTCGCCTCCGTGTTAGCTCGCCGACTCTTAGGACCATTATCTTCAGTCATAGCTCTAGTGAAATGGCAGAACTGGTGATCTTGGATGCTCCTCGCCTTGTAAGGCTACTGTTGCCATATTATCACGGAAGCGATCGTGTAACTATCAGGGTAGCTAGGGTGCCTATGCTGGAGATATTGGGCCCTTTCATAGCCGCCGTCTCCAATATCCTACTCTTTCAGGTAGCAGCAACGTTGTCGTGTAATCTTGCATTCGGCACCCCGACATGCAGATCAGAATTTTTATGTTCATTGTTTGCTTTCTTCAGGGAATAAGCCCGGCCAGCTCGGCAAACTTGATGCGCACCGTCAAGGTTTTGGCTCTCAGATCTTCTGCAGATAAGTTGCATGCAGTTCTTAACATCCTCAGATGGTTCCCCTGTCTGGAGAGGCTCCATGTCACTGTGAGTACTCATTTTTGCTTCCTTTAAGTGTCTGATTTGATTCACATATTATAGTGTACTCATGCTCTTCTTCCCATTTCGCAGTTTGGTAAACACCATGATATGGATCAGCAAAATGAGCCTCAGCATGACCCACTACATCCAATTGAATGCCTTGAGGCCCATCTCAAAAAAGTGGTGTTTAAGCCATTCCAGGGCTATGGGAAACAGGTCGAATTTGCCAGGTTCTTTGTATTGAATGCAAAGGTGCTAGACAAAATTGAATTTGAAGCATATAATCACTACGGCATTGAAATGGTGGGTTATGAACACAAGCTGCTACAAGTGGAAAACAGAGCCTCTCGACACGCTCGGTTCATATTCAAGACTATTTCATATTGACTGAGTACCATGTCAATAAGCATAACCATGATTGGTCGGTCAGTAGCCGACCCCTTCCGACAGCCTTAGATAGGGTTAATGCCTGAAGATTGAAGTGTCTTGTGCTCATTTGGTAGATGGTGTTGATGCCTGAAGATTGCACCATCTTCCGCTGTCTGCTCTGTTTCTAGTCTATAGTTGCTTTGTAGTTCCAGTAACTTATTGTATTGAAGTTTGAGTTTACCGAATGTAACTTAGTGCCATCTGTGTTGTACTCTCCGTCCCACACTAGTATCAAAAACGTTCTTATATTATGGGACAGAGGGACTACAAATTAGCTACTTCCTCTGTGAAGAAATATAAGATCTTTTAGATCACTAGCTAGTAACTTTACTCTTTCCTAGAGCAAGTAAAGCATTGGATTTGGCCAAGGACCTGAAAATAATGTTGGCTTTGGCAGGGATCCTTGTGTGTACAGCTTCATGCTTGTCAACTTGTTTTCTGCATTGCTGCCAGAGAGATTTAGTTTTTCCAGACATGTTTGTTGCTTGCAAAACCAGGCTTTTTTGGATCCTTGTCACTGTGGCCTGTGGGTGGGGTAGGCTATCCTTACGTAGAATTAGTTCTTGAAAGTACGGTTTTGACTAGATTGGCTCCATTTTTGTTGCTGGACGTGCATAGTTTTCCAGTAGTGAGTGGCCTGTTGTAGAGCTATGGTGTTTTTATTAGGGCATGTACAATGGTTGATGATAGTCTTATCTTAAATCTTGCATGTACGATGACAATAAAACATGCATACAATGGGTTATCTCTTAGTCTTATCTAAAATAACTAGCTATTCCTAAAATCATGGTGACACATATCGGGCTAAGTGATCATGTCTTAAATAAGAGAAGACAAACATTTTTTTATGGATTCTCCCTCCTCCACCTCAGCAATTATCCTATGTAGCGCATCTAAGATAGCATCATTGTACATGCCCTTAGAGCATAAGTGTTCCCAAAACGGAGTGGTGAACACTTGGTAGCTGTTACTGACTTCTCTTTCAGTATACTAACTAGTGTAAGATGGCTGGGAATAAGAATGCTACTGTACCAATTGCGGTAGCACAGTTTTTTCTTTTCTTTTCAATACAATCTTGTAGAAATGCTGTTGAGTGGAGCCAAGCTCATTGCATGGCAACCCCTACCGCTCAGGTGCTCAAGGATTTATTTTAGAAACCTGGATATTACGTCAAACATGTGCAGTTTTCAGTTAGAAGCATCACGAACGAGAGGTTCAGTTTCCTCCCAGTTTTATATGTCCTACTGAAGATACTTTGCCCACCTTCAAAGAAAATACTTTGCCCAATCGAAATTCATGGGGCGATGTACCTGTTCCTAGTTGGGCACTAGCCTATGCTTGTACGAACAGCAAGAAAAAAAAGACGAGAAAAAAGATGGCTTGAGCCACGATAGTGAGCTATCATGTTTTGGCCTATTGCAAAAAAAAAAATGTTTTCTTTTCTCAAGAACTTCTAACCAGTTCAATTTCTCTACATCTGCGTTTGTTAGTAATTCCTAACATATTACTAGCGAACCCCGCGCGGCGGCACACCGCGCCCGTTGATAGTGGATATTGTACATATTAGAATGTTTTGTATGTGCATTCTGTTTACCACATGGCAATTATAGGGAAACAACTGTATTATAACCATCTCACAAGGCTTCTTAAGAGAAAGGATTTGCATTCGTAGCTAACTTAGATGGCATACATCTTAAATGGAAAGAAGACACTATTACACTCCGGAGAAGATACTCTTATTGTAACTAAACATGACATGCTGAAAGAAAACTAGTACGACGGGAACTTTCATGGCCAAAAGACACAAATGGCATTGGAGCTTAAAATCAAATCATCCTGGTATACCCCCCACGGGGGTTAGGACCAATGATGAAATGATATATAGCCTTTGCAAAGTGTTCCAGCCATCCCATAGGTGGGCAGCTACCTGTATAACTGATGATACGGTCTTCAGTAAATGGGCGCTGCGGATGCATACGAAGAGGCACCACATCAGAAAAATCATCACATATGTGCCCAATAGATAGCGGGTTGACAAAAAAAAAAGACAAATTGCCATAGAAATCGTTACAGCCACACAAGAAGCGTACCCATGATTACAAATGGCCGGTCCTCAAATTTTGCAAGGAATGCAAAAAATATCTATAAAAGGAGAAAAAAAATTGCCTTAAAATTTATACTCTCTCATCTGGAGCGTTTTAGATGGGACTGTTAATACATCACAATTTTTATTATCATGGATAGTCAAAATATCGGAGTCAACCAGAAGGTACAGTTTGGGCGATAACCAAACTAAAAATCAAAAAAAGATTGCGACAACACCAACGGCTCGAGGCATGTCAATATTACATTTTGGAAAAAGGAAGATCACTAGTGTTAAAGAAAATGTTTATGCTGAACAGTTGGCAGAGAGGCCGAGAAAAAAGAGAACAAAAATTGTGTGGGATATTGAGTTCACCAAATGCATGGAAAAATTCTATGCAAACCTGTGCCGTGCACACCACGCCCTGCTAGTCACAAAGCAGGGTTAGTACATATGTGCAGTTTAAATGCAGCTTATATATACAGACCAAATCCACCATGGTTAATACAAAGTTGAAAAGATGGTTAGTACGTGATATATTCCACGAATTTTAGAAATGAACCCGTAGATTGTATCACCTTCAAAAGTTATTTGATGACACTTCTCCTTTTGCAAAACATGTTGCAAAATCAGATGAATCAGCCAAGATAGTGTTGAAGCGTTCAAAGGACGAACGCCTCGTCAGCAACGCGAATCCAAGCCAGAACACCGAAAAAAGAAACATCAGTAAAATGCCCAATGACCGAACGACCACCCAGCAAGCATCCTCGCCAGGAGGTTGTGGTAAAAGGTACCGCGGCCGATCCTGACGGAGCCCCCCAGGAACACCACCACTTGCCAAACAGCAAGCCCACCATCAAAAAGAGCAGGGATGACCGAGTAAACAACAACCACCAATCTGAATACCAGAAGATCCATTCCAGAGAGACCTTCTAATGAACGGCGACCAATCAATTGTTACAAACACGGCAACAAATGACAGACAGAAATTCGTTCCAGAAACCTTTCAATGAACGGCGAACAATCAATTCCAAAAATGATAGACAAAAAATTCGTTCGGAAATTATTCAATAAGCGGCGTGTTATCGATAATAGAAGGAAGGAAACCAACGGAGACACATCACCACAAAGACTGCAAGAAGAACGGCAATCAACCCATGCTGCAGCAGCTAAGCATCAATCATCACATCATGCACAATGCAAAAGAAGAAGAAGAAGAAGAAGAAGCAGAAGAAGAAGAAGAAGAAGAAGAAGAAGAAGAGTGACAATCACGGCAAAGCCGAAGAAACAAAGAACACACAAATATGGTTCGCAAGACGGAGATCTCTTGCGGAGGCGACGCACCTCATGCAAAGATGGCAGCAGCACATTCAACTCTCACCAGAAGAACCAACCTTCTCAGAAAAGAAGACCCACCCAACCGGACCAAAATATGGAAGACGAACGACGGCACACACACGCAGACCAGCTCCAACATATTGAACACCCAACGAAGAACCAATGAAATCATGGCCATCCAACAACCACACACAGAGAGAGTCCCGCAGTAGACAGGCGACCCGGACGCCACGATGGCCGCGTGCTACCAGAATCCCGCATGGGCCGTGGGCGCTGCCGGTCAACGGCCACCTGCACCACCTCGCCGCAGCCCTCCCGCACCGCGCTCACACAACGGCCCGCTCATGATGCTCCGCCTCAGCGAGCTTGACGCCGCGGTGGCCGTGGGCACTGTGGGTCATCGGCCACCTGCACCACCTGGACAGCGTCCCCCCGCACCGTGCTCGCGCCACAACCCGCTCATGATGCTTCGCCTCGGCGAGCTCGACGCGGTCGTCCCCTGACGGCACACACAAGATCATGAAGACCCACGACGCGTCCTCACGCGTCATTCGTGTCCTCCAGGCCTCTGACATTTATGCGGCAGAAGGCGTACGACAATGCAGAGGGCCTAATCGTCGCGTCCTACCACGACGCATGGCGGCAGCTTTGGAAGATATCCACCGTCGAGATTGTCCTACGCTCCCCCCACGTCCAGTCCAGTCCTTTGCCCCGCCCCGCGAGGAGGAGTTCGGTCGCCTCCTCTACTCCGTCGCGGCGGCATCGGCCTCACCTTCGCCAGAGAACCTAACTGAGCACACATAGGCATACGTCGCGGACTACGTCGGCCGAATCTCCTCCTCCGTCGCATGGAATGACCACCAAGAACAGGCTCAGACACCAAAGACGGAGACCCTAGCCAATCAAAACAACAACGATCTAAGGAATGAGACCAACACCAATCTCTACCCCGTAGCAAGCACAAAACTCTTGAGAACGGAAAACACCACCACACACCCGGGGCTAGAACACCCACCAGAACGGCCACGTACGGCCTTGCACCACCCGCATAGAAGGGATGGAATTCTCCAGCACGCCCACAGACTGAGCAGAAACACCAGACGATACAGGAGGACGACGACCAGCAGCAGCTCCACGCACTCGAGGAGGCCGTCCCGGACGACGGGGACCACTACGACAAGAAGAGAGCCGAGCCATGGACTCAAACCGTAAACAAGAAAGAACAAACACACCAGAGCAAGTAGATGGAAAGCAACAAGGAAAAACACCAATTTATAGCAGAGAAAGGGTCGGGGAGAAGGACACAAAATGCAAGTCACATAATTGGAACCATCTCCCCTTGTCCTTTTGCGCCTAGACAGACAGCCGAATCTCTCGATCAGCGGCTACAGCAGTTCCCATTGGGCGTCCAACCAGCCACACAGAAATTTGCAATCATATGGTTTGTCCTTTTGCGCATAAACCAACGACCGAATACCCAAAATCACCGCTTCCCCAGACACGCAGCATGGCCGGTACGCATGCACCGCTGAAATGACCACATACACGCATGCACACCTCGGACGACCATACACTCTCCGTGGCATATATACACAAAACGTTGCATGCCAAAGCGGCCCATACAAAGGGAAAAGAAAATTTGAAGCCGCATTGCCAGCTAGAGCGGCACATAGAAAAGAAGAAAATGTGAAATGCCACAAGGTCAAACAGCCTACCCCTAGAGCGGCACATAGACAGATTAAAAGACCCAAAAACTACACGGTGGAACAACTTTCAAAACCCAGATGCAAACGCTAGAGCTACACGGCAATGAGGCAACCACGTTCAAAAAATTTCAAACAAAAACACACCACCACACATGCATTTCTACCCAACCATATCCCAAAGAAATACACGCGTCAAGACACCTAATGCCCACAAGTTACTTTCATCCAAGTGGCTAAACGTCAGGGCAAAAACATCCCCGGAAATAGTGATTTCGGTACTATGTAGAGGTAATGTCGGTGGCAGTCATAGAATTTGCATATAATGTTTTGTTTAGTACTAAAAGTTGCAAAATACGTTATCGCAGTCATATAACTTGCCTATGCATGCAGATACGGTCACTTTTTCTGAATCCGCCGTATCTAGTACTCACGTGGTGTGTCAACATGAATGCGGCCCACATGACAGTGGCTAGGGTGGTGAGGCGTTGGGTGAGCCACACTTTTTTTTGTAGAAAACGCCTTTGATTTTTATTTAATTACGCACCTGTCAGCACATAGTAGAGCCAAGGGGATCCACGAGCACTACCTTTTTTCAGAAACACAACTATTTTTACAGAAACCACCCTGGCATTTTATTTATTTACGCTGGAAATCCTCAAATAAAATTAAAAACACTAGAGCCCGGATTTGAACCGACGACCTGCTACGATTAACAATGCTTGATAGCCACTCGACCGACTGATGTTTGACATGAATTAAAGATATATCCACAATTAATCTTCTGTATTCAATCTTTTTTCTATGTTTGCAAACAATTTATATTCTAGATAAATTTTTCAGGCAAATAAACTTAATTTTTGTTTAATAATTTTAAATTTGAAATCTCGAGAAAAGGAAATATAGTGCAAAATAAATGTGCGTAAAGTTTTCGGACAAACCAACTAAAATTTTGTTTGAATTCAAAAAAATATTAAATCTCGATAATGAAAAATATAGGTCAAATCAACTATTTTTGTGAATTTGAATAGATTTATATTAAAAATCTAGATAAAAGAAGATATATTGCATAATGAATGTGCGTAAACTTCTTTCAGACAAATCAATGAAAATTTTGTTTGAATTCGAATAGCTTTAAATCTGAAAATCTACACAAAAGAAAATATAGTTCATTGTCCGAAAGAAATTTAAAATTTGAATAATTTTAAATTTGAAAAATAGACGCTCAATCAGAATGATCCCGCTCTCGTCATAATATGCCCATGTCATGGAGAATTTCTATTCCCCGCATAGTTTTCTTAAATAGAACAAGATAAATAACAACATATGTACGGACATTTATATTCCCCGTCTGATTTTTATTTAAATGTGTGAATATTTTTAATTTCAAATTACGTTTTTTATAATTACACAAATACTCCCTCTGTCCCATAATATAAGAGCGTTTTCGATACTACACTAGTGTAAAAACGCTCTTATATTATGGGACGGAGGGAGTACTATTTCTTACAGCGTTTAATTTTTTACATGTCACATATTTTTTTAACGCATATTTTTTTTTCAAATGTCACAAACAACAGAATTTAAGTTGTTTTCTTAGATCAATTTATTCCCGCGGGGAATAACATGACAGGTCTTTTGTTTATTTTTGAAATTTTAGGACAAATCAACTATTTGTTTTGAATTTTAATAGTATTAAATTTAAAATCTAGATAAAAGAAGATATATTGCAGAATGAATGTGCGTAAATTTCTTTCACAGAAATCAGTGGAAAATTTGTTTGAATTTGAATAGCTTTAAATTTGAAAATATAGATAAAAGAAAATATAGTCCATCTGATTTGTCCGAAAGAAATTTAAAATTTGAAAAAATGGATGCTTAGTCAGAATGATCCGGCTCTCGTAATAATATTCACATGTCATGGAGAATTTATATTCCCCGCGTAGTTTTCTTAAATAGAACAAGATAAATAACAACAGATGCACAAACATTTATATTCCCCACCAGATTTTTAATTAAATACGTGAGCCTTTTTAATATGCAACTTACGTTTTTATAATTACAAAAATATTTCTTACAATGTTTAAATATTTTGTTAGATGTCACGAATTTTTTTGTAACGCATGAACAATTTTTTGTCCAAAACAACATAATTTTAAATTGTTTCTTACATCTATTAATTCCTGCGGGGAATAGCACGACAGGTCTTAAATTGTGTTAAAGAACATTTCGTTTGTTTTACTTGCATTTCAATCTTTGGAAGCATTGAAGGCCCGACACAATGACAAGCCATTCACTCTTACGCATTGTTGGACGATCATCAACAATTGCCCTAAGTTCAAGGATCAATACCGTGAGCTTCAAAGGAAGAGAGGCAAGAAGACGGCCGCGTTGGCCGGAGGTGGAGATGGCGAGGCGTTGAAGAGGCCGAGGGGCAAGACCAACTCCAAGGTGGACGACATACGTGATGCCTGATCCATGGCCTTGCATGAGACTTTGCATAGCATGATGTCTCAAAAGGATGTGAGGGACGAGAAGAAGCGACAAAGCAAGGACGAGCAAATGAAGCAATACCTAGAGCTTCAAAAGAAGAAGCTTGAGATGGAGGAGGCGCCCAAGAAGAGGAAGATCAACATGGAGGAGGCGTCCCGGCAAAGGCAACTCGATATCGAGGCCGCCAATGTCACGGCCAGGCAGAGGCAGCTCGACATCGAGGCCACCAATGCCGCAACCAAGCAAATGAGGTGGCCCTTGCGATCATGAGCGTGAACTTGACCAAGATGAGCGAGAAGACGAGGAGCTGGTTCGAGGCCAGGCACAAGGAGATGTTCGACGCCGAGGGCCTGAACTAGGTCGTCTGATCGGCCGTGGCCGTTCTTTTTTGGAGGCTGGCATGGGTGCCGGCCGCTGGGCCGCTGGCTGTGTGCCGGCGAGAAACACATTCATTTTGGAGCCTGGCTATGTTGCCGTCCGCTGGCTGTGTTGCCGGCGAACAAAACTATTCATTTTGGAGGCTGGCTGTGTTGCCGGCGAGGACGTGTAGGCCGTTGGCTCTGTTGCCGGCGTGAACTAGGGCCGATGGCCTAAACTAGGGCTTGGTATTTCGAACGTTGTTGTTTGAAAATGGAGGCGGACAGGATGGGGCCAAAAGATGCGGCCGCGCGCTGGGCGCACGGTCACCGCATCCCAGAACAGGCCCGGACACGACCCCATTGCCCTACCCAAACGGACCGAATCCGGACAAAGCGGACGTCCGTTTGGGGTCGTGCGGTAGAGTTGGCCTAAGAGCATCTCCAACGGATGCCAAAAAATGGCGGCCGTGCTAAAATATACTGCCATTTTGAGTCGCTTTGGGAAGAAAAGAATACGTCTCCAGCCGATGGTGCTTGACTTTTTCTTACGTCATGCCTAAGTTTTTTTCTATGTCATACTCCCTCCGTCTAGGAATTTCATACGGAGGAAGTACCTAAGTTTTGCAGAAAGTGCCTTCAGAGAAATTTTTTGCTACAAGTGATGCAAATATACATCACCACTACCAACCGCCCTAAAACCAAAAACACCTCAGCGGCAACCCAACCATCAATCAGTGAAACTTCCCTGCTATCAACCGTCGCCACTCCACATCGATGTTGGCCGGCTCTTGCCACAGCCGCCACCACTTCGCCGGCCATCCCAGCCCTGCCGCTCAGGACTTCCGCCGCGACTCCCATGATGACCTCCCTACTTTCAGCCGTCCCCGCCCTCACTGTCTTGAGACGGCCACCACAGCATCGCCATCACAAGCCAATGGCGATTAGCGGCCATCGTGAGCGCTAATCCATTTCCATAGACGAGCCTGTGGATTCATTTCCCCTTCGTCTTCCACTCTGCCAGGTAGTGACAGGGAGGACAATCATGGTGACTGGGCTCCAACTAGTAAATAGGTTAAGGTTTTAGTCCTCGCAGGGGTGACACTTGGATGGATGGCAGCGCTTCTTCATCGATTCAGTCCTTTGGGTTTCGATCCTCCTCAAATTCATCTGTCAATATGGATTAGGGGCTTGTTTGGTTGGAGACCTGATACAAATTTGCCTGGCCTGAAGTTTGCCTAAAACCTGCCTGGATATTGTTTGGTTCATGTCCTAAGTAAGCCTTGCGTGGGGCAGATGATGGTCATTAGCCTGGCTGGAGCTCCAGGCATGATTGTTAGCCTGTGACGCTAGCTACACTTTCCATTGGATGAAATTTATGGGCCAACAATACTTTATAAGCTGACAAAGCAATTGACTGCTGGCCAGACTCAGGGCATCTGCCAAATACATCAAACCAGGCTAGCCTGACCAGACACTTTTTTTCTTCGGTTTTTCACGCCCATGCGCTACTTTTACCCAGGCATGGAAGCCTGGACTCCAACCAAATTAGCTCTAGATCCACCACCTCGGGGTGCAGAGGTTTGGGTTTCTTGTTGTGTGTACATGACGACAAAATTTGGTGTGAAGTTTATATCAATTCAATGGTTCAACGGCGACGACTGCGATTCCAGCATGTTGGTGCTTAGGGACACATGAACGAAGACTCGTAGGCTGCCATATATAAGGCCAGCCCGGCTCCATTTTAGGAGCGGCGACAAGCGCGTCGGTGGCTGGTTTTGGTATCGATGGTGGTCCAGAGATCTTGATGTAATTTTTACTCTGTGTTTAGGTGCTTTTGTATTTCTAGTGAACTTTTTATAATAGATCTGAGTTTTTTCGCAAAAAATTAAAATAAAACAAATCTACAGGCCTCTCCAAATGAGATAGCAAGAGCACATTTAGGACTATGATATGATGGCTTTTCAGCAGCCAATTCGGACGACCGGCGACCAAATATTTCTTGTTCCCATCAACTAATCAACCCCAACCCAATTCAAGCGGCGCCCGTCCAGCACCGCCACCATGATCCCGTGCCACCGGCAGCTGGCTTGCCGGCGTGGAGCGGAAGATCCTGGAGCGGCATTCTTCTCCTTGGAAGAAGATCCACCGGGAAGGTGCGTCCCGGGCGTGTTGTGAATGAACGAGTACAGGATTTACACAAGGGAACCGACGCTACGAACAGCCACGTCCGTTCGTGGGGAACCGGTGTTTCTCCCCGGTGCAGCGGCAGTTGGGGATCGCAGCGAAGGAGACGTTCGTGCGTGGGTGGCGGTTATCGAACCGAAGGAGTTAAAAAACTGGTGGGGCGTGAGACGAACATGGGAGGTTGAACCATTTTGAACAGGAGAAGTTACTACCACGACGCACCGCTGCCTGCAGTTACCGAGCGCCCCATCCCCATAAACCCAGTGAGAGTGTGAGACGCGGCCTTACCCCTCGCCGGTTGCCGACCATGGAGAAGGAGGCCGCGGGGGAGGCGCGCGAATCCCATGGGACCGCACGGAAGCGGGCACGGACCGGCGGCGGCAAGGATTTCATTGCCAGGCTCTCCGACGACATCCTCGGCACCATCATCTCCCTCCTCCCCACCAAGGACGGCGGCCGCACGCCCGTCCTCTCCTGCCAATGGCGCCACCTCTGGCGCTCCGCGCCTCTCAACCTCGAGGTCAGCATCCGACCCCCCGGCGCCGCCGGCCCCGTCCCCACCCCCTCCCGCGTCCAACCCTCTGCCGTCTCCCAGATAATCTCCCAGCACCATGGCCCCGCGCGCCGGTTCTCCTTCCACTGCCGCGGCGCCGGCGACCTCTGCGCCCAGGCGGAGAGCTGGCTTCACTCCCGGGCCCTCGCCAACGTCGAGGAGCTCGACATCGCTCACGCCAACCCGCGGCTGCTGGCGTCAGTGCTCCGCTCCGCATCCACCACCATCCTGGCTGCCAAGATCAATGGTTGTGATTTCCCCCACGAGATCGTGCTGGCCATGAATTTCCCCAGTCTCAAGAAGCTCACCCTGTTTCACACTTCCATCTCAGAGGACGTCTTGCACGCGCTGCTCTCCGGCTGCCATGCCTTGGAGAGCTTATACATGGCCGAAGTTTCTGCTGCTTGTCGCCTCCGTGTTAGCTCGCCGACTCTTAAGACCATTATCTTCAGCCATAGCTCTAGTGAAATGGCACAACTGGTGATCTTGGATGCTCCTCGCCTTGTAAGGCTGCTGTTGCCGTATTATTACGGAAGCGATCGTGTGACTATCAGGGTAGCTGGGGCGCCTATGCTGGAGATATTGGGCCCTTTCATAGCCACCGTCTCCAATATCCTACTCTTTCAGGTAGCAGCAACGTTGTCGTCTAATCCTGCATTCGGCACCCCGACATGCAGATGATAATTTTTATGTCCATTGTTTGCTTTCTTCAGGGAATAAGCCCGGTCAGCTCGGCAAACTCGATGCGCACCATAAAGGTTTTGGCTCTCAGATCTTCTGCAGATAAGTTGCATGCGGTTCTTAACATCCTCAGGTGGTTCCCCTGTTTGGAGAGGCTCCATGTCACTGTGAGTACTCATTTTTGCTTACTTTAAGTGTCTGATTTGATTCACATATTATAGTCTAGTTAGCTACCGCCATAACATATGCCTCTTCCTCCCATGTCGCAGTTTGGTAAACACTATGATATGGATCAGCAAAATGAGCCTCAACATCACCCACTACATCCAATCGAATGCCTTGAGGCCCATCTCAAAAAAGTGGCGTTTAAGCCATTCCAGGGCTATGGGAAACAGGTTGAATTTGCCAAGTTCTTTGTATTGAATGCAAAGGTACTAGACAAAATTGAATTTGAAGCATATAATCACTACTGCATTGAAATGGTGGGTTATGAACACAAGCTGCTACAAGTGGAAAATAGAGCCTCTCGACACGCTCGGTTTGTATTCAAGATTATTTCATACTGACTGAGTACCATGTCAATAAGCATAAGCATGATTGGTCAGTCAGTAGCCGACCCCTTCCGACAGCCTTAGACAGGGTTAATGTTTGAAGATTGAAGTGTCTTGTGCTCATTTGGTAGGTGGTGTTGATGCCTAAAGATTGCACCATCTTCCGCTGTCTGCTCTGTTTCTAGTCTATAGTTGCTTTGTAGTTCCAGTAACTTATTGTATTGAAGTTTGAGTTTTACTGAATGTAACTTAGTGCCATCTGTCTTGTACAAATTAGCTACTCCCTCTGTAAAGAAATATAAGATCTTTTAGATCACTAGCTAGTAATTTTACTCTTTCCTAGAGCAATTAAAGCATTGGATTTGGCCAAGGACCTGAAAATAATGTTGGCTTTGGCAGGGATCCTTGTGTGTACTGCTTCATGCTTGTCAACTTGTTTTCTGCATTGCTGCCAGAGAGATTTAGTTTTTCAAGACATGTTTGTTGCTTTCAAAACCAGGCTTTTGCTGGATCCTTGTCACTGTGATCTGTTGGTGGGGTAGGCTATCCTTAGGTAGAAGAGATCCGAGTTCTTTAAAGTACGGTTTTGACTAGATTGGCTCCATTTTTGTTGCTGGACGTGCATAGTTTTCCAGTAGTGAGTGGCCTGTTGTAGAGCTATGGTGTTTTTATTAGGGCATATACAATGGTTGATATGATAATTGTATCTTAAACCTTGCATGTAATTTAGAGCTATGATATCCTGCGCGTGCTGTAATAAGCCGTGATCATGGTTCATGAATGAATGCCCTTCAGCTTCAGGCCTTCACGTGGATGGTACTACTGTACTTCGCTCGTGCGAAAACTCCGTGCCGCGTAAGGGCGTCTACATCAGATGCCAGAAATGGCGGCCGCGCTAAAATAAACTGCCATGTTGAGTCGCTTTTTGGAAAGAAAAGAAAACGTCTCCAGCCGATGTACTGCAGGGTGCTCGACTTTTTTTTACGTCATGCCTAAGTTTTGCTAAAAAGTGATGCAAATATACCTCACCACTACCTACTGCCCTGAAACCAAAAACGCATGGGCGACAACCCAACCATCACTCGGTGAAACTTCCCTACTGTCAACTTTCTGTCGCCACTCCACGTCGATTTTGGTAGCAGCCGCCATGACTTCGTCGACCACCCCCAGCTCCGCCGCGACTCCCGTGATCACCTCCTTGATTTCAACCGTCCCCGCTGCCCTGAGACAGTCACCGCAGCATCGCCGCCACCAGCCAATGGCGATTAGCGGACGCCGTGACCGCTAATCCATTTCTGTCGTGGTTTTGTCACGACAGAAGTCCTAGAGAAAGGACTTAGTCGTGGAGTCATCGCGACGGGTTAACTTAAAGGGGTTAAAGCGAACAAGGGACGCAAGAGAGTTTTTATACTAGTTCGGCCCCTTACGATGAAGGTAAAAGCCTACGTCTAGTTGTGATGGAATTGTTGGGGTTTCGATGACCAGGGAGCGAATACGCTTTGCCTGGGCCTCGAGTTGTTGTTGTCCCTGAACCGCCGCCGGGTCGTCCCCTTATATACCTGGGTTGACACCCGTCGGTTTACAGAATCCCGAGGCCGGCTCATAATCGTGTCCGGCTCGGTCTCTGCTATTTCTATCTTACAACACAAGTTTACATATCAACGCCGGTTTATGTCTACAGGCCTTAAACCGGCTTTGGGCCCTGGGCCTTCATAAAGCGTCACCGTCTGTCTTCATGGACTTCAGATACAGATGAACTACTTATGAGGTTAACCCGGCTTCTCCTGGCCGGTTTACGCCCAGTGGTAATATCCCCAACATTAGGCCCCAGATTGATTTGAACTGGTTCATGTCAATCCTCAATACTTAAGAAAATTTCTTCTTCAACATCTTCACATAATCTTGTAAACCGCCGTGACATCATCTTCTAGGACCATGGTAAACCGCCGTGACGTCACATGTTATTTAAAACTGTGTATAATCCACCTTCATTAATGAGCCTCCGACAATCGAGGCGACAGCTCCGCCTCATATCCAAAATTTAGGCTCCTCGATTTCCGCGCCTGACGCTTATCTTTCTGCCCTTATAAATAGGGCCAGGGGTCTTTCCATTTTCCCCCTCGTGCCTCTTCGCGTCGTCGTCTTCCTCGCGCCGACCGACCCTCAAACTCTGCCGCCGCCGTCGTCCTTCGCCTCTGCTTCGACAAAGGCCGCTGCATCAACCTGATCGAATTAGAGAAAAGCGGTGATCCTCCGCTGCTTCCTCCTGCACCAGTAAGTCCCTCTTCTTCTCGCCCTAGATCCGCCATTAGGGTTCGGTGTTCTTCGTAGCTTGAACCTGCCCTTCCTTCGGTAGCACCAACGGCCGGTTAGATCTGACTATTTTCAGCGCCTTTTGTAGTTTAGAATCCTTTCTTCTTGTTAAGGCACCTGCTTGATATCCAACTCATCTGAACTTACTGAACTTTTTAAGCGGTTGATATTAGACCAGAATATATTTTGTTTTTCCAATGCGCGGTAGATCTGAAATTACCATGGCAAGATGTGAAACTTGGTTCTTCCTTCGCTTATACACTTTTAATACCAGATGGGGCGGTTTAACTTTATATACAAAATGATGACCCAGTAGATACCATTAGTCCCCTGTTGAACCGCCAATGCATTCATCATTGTACTGTTTCCATTGGCAGACTCCGGATTACGAATAACCAATTCCGGTTTAACAATATGCTTACATCCTTATACCGATGTATAGTTGTCCATTGTAAATCTTAAACCGGCAATAATCATGTTTCAGATCTTTCATTGCCATGGCCAAGCAAGTCTACGAATGCAATTGGGCTCCTTCTCGAGTAACCGAAGAACAGTTAAACAATCTTGTTAAAACGGGCGCTTTAGCCAAGAAAGATGTCATCCACTAGAGGATCCCTGGCCCAGAAAATCCTCCTACACCCAAGGACGGAGAGGTAGTCGTGTTTGCTGACCATCTGAGTCGAGGTTTTAGCCCTCCCGGTTCGAAATTTTTCCGAGATGTACTAGCCAATTTTCAGCTGCGCCCTCAAGACATCGGTCCCAATTCTGTGACCAACATCTGCCACTTCCAAGTCTTCTGTGAGGTTTATCTGCAAGAGGAACCTACAGTCGAACTGTTTAGGGATTTCTTTCACTTAAACCGTCGCACCGAGTTCTCGGATGGACCCAATACGGAACTGAGCGGAATGGCGGTTCAGAAAAGGAAAGAAGTCACCTTCCCTCATCCCAAACTCCACAGTCACCCCAAAGAGTGGAACCAGACTTGGTTTTATTGCATGGATACATCTCCACCTGATGAAAACCCCCTGCCGGGTTACCGCCCTGAACGCCTGAGCAACACACATCCTTTTCCTCAGAGGTTGACTGCAAGAGAAAGGGCCAACTATGCTCCTCAATTATCAAAGCTTAGAGCCTTCATGGCAAACGGTTTGACAGGAGTTGATCTTGCTCGTTGTTGGATAAGCTGGAGTATTCTGCCCTTAAGCCGGCGCTCCGGTTTGATGTGTGAGTATACGGGGAGTTTGAAGGATGCTCAGCGGCACATTGACATTCAGCTCACAGATGCAGAAGTGACTGAGGCTGTAAAAAAGATACTGAACGAACCGGAGGCTGTCTGTGCCCAAACCGGACTACTCCCTTTTTGCACCTTCAACAAACCACCAGCTGTAAGAATCATATAATCTTTTTATCTGAAGTTGCTTCTGTCCAAATATTATGTGAAAGTGTGATTTATTTTCTGACAGGGTGATGATCCGTTCTGGAACAAGAAACCATCACAAGACAAACCGGCGAAGCCGCAAGACAAACCGGTCAAGCCAGTTCGTCCAAAGACCAAGGTTGTTAAAAAATCTGCCAAGAAAAGGACCACTGCATCCTCCGATCTACCAGCTGATGACGATGTGGGTAATCCGGAACCAGAGGTAGAACTTGACTCTCTTGGTTCATTTTTCGTACACCTTATTGACAATGATTATTATCAGGACGACGCTGAAGGCAGTCATGCTGATGATGTAGAGGTAATCATTCTTTCCTCCGATTCAGATCCTCTACCGACATCAAAAATCCATCGAGCATACCGGAAAGTAAAATTTTCTCACCCCCTTGCTTACTTGGACCCAAACTTTCTTTTTAAGACACAACAGCATGAGGCTCGCCGCACAACCTGGCACAGCGGCCAGGTAGTTACCTCCGCCGGTTTACCAAACAGTCCGGTTCGGAAACGCCGATCAGGGGTCTCTTATCCCATTGATACTTCATGCCCCAAAGCAGGTTGTTTCCGCCAGCCTCTTAACCCGTCTGATTCAAATTATCAGGGTACTTCTCACTCATCTTCTAGCGAGTCGTCGGCCACAAAACTTCCACCCCTCAAAATGGTTCTTGGGTGAGCTATACACTTGTTGTTATCCTTGATGTTGCTATTTTGATATACTGTACTGATCCTCATGTTTATTTTTCTCAGCGCCAAGCCCAGACCCAGCAAGAAAGCTCGGTTGAATAAACCAGCTGATGAAGACGTGGCTGTTGAACCGGAGAAAACTCCAGATCCTGAAGAGACCAACATTGATGCCATACTGAATGACCCACCGCCTCAAGATCATGACTTCGTTGCTGAGCAGGCAGAAGTTGACACCACAAGCCATGCTGACCAGCCAACCAGCCCTGTCCGAACTGACAATAAACTGGCAAGTCCAGTTAAAAATACTGACAAACCGCCAACCCCAGTAACGGCTGCTGATGACAAAGATGGTGACATTATGATTACTGGCACTGGCCATACCGCTCCGGGCAACCCTATCGCTTTGTCAAAACATACTGCCAAAGATGAGCTCTCTACAATTGGCAAAGGCAAATGGAACGCCGATTTGTCAAATTATGCCCATCTGAATGCTCAAGACCTTCACTCTGGCTTCCTGAACCGTCTGTACACCAGCCGTGACTATGAAGCCGGTTTGGTAAATATGATGAAGGAGCGATATGAGGTAACTTCATAAGTGTTTCTCTCTTATATTTAATTGCAGCTTATCAACTCCAGTAGCCCCCAAGTGACGGTTTAAGATACCAATTTAAACCGGGACTTAGTAACAATTTCATGTTTGCACCAATGCATCTTAACTTCACTGATGTAGCCCCCAAGGGCTGGTTTAACTTTATAAAGATGAACCGGGACTTTGTAGAAGAATTCCCATATCAGCATTTTATGAGCAAATACACATTAGCCCCCAAGTGCTAAGCTTAATACTTGTATTGTGCTTGGGACTTGTAAAAATTTCTGATAAAGAGCAAATATGCATTAGCCCCCAAGTACTAAGGGCATAACTTGTTATGTGCTTGGTACTTCAAATATGTACCGTCAACTCATTATATATCAGTCTATTTATAGGCTGAACTGAGCAAGAAGGAAAGCCAAACCGCTGATCTGCAAGAGAACCTCAAGTACGAACAAGCTGAAACCTCCAAAGCGAAGGAAGCATTGACCAGCGCCCTAGGCGCTATGGAAAAACTAAAAGAGGGTTTCAACAAAGAGCGGGCGGATTGGGAGACTGAAAAATCCGTTTTGATAAAAAGGGCTGAACACGCAGAAGCCGCTCTTAAACCGGTGGTTGACGAACTGACCGGCGTAAAGCGGCAGATTCATGCCATGACTGCTGCTGTGTTCGGTAAACATTTTTTCCTTAATACTTTCAACATATCTTTCCCATGTGTTGTCGGTTACTGATGTGTACAATGGTACAGGAACTCGCATTAGCCATCTGGGCTCTGACGTAAAGAAGAAATTGAAAGCGGGCTATACTCTGATAGAGCAGCTGTATACCGGCGTGCCGCGGATCATCTGCACCGCTTCACACAATAAACCTCCTCCAACATTGATCAAGGACACCTTAGAAAGGCTATCCATGCTGCCTGCCCGGGTTGAAGAACTAAAGAAAGCTGCGACAAGGGCCAGAGCTCTGACCGCTCTAACCCGGGCAAAGGCGTGGGTGCCTGATCTTGATCTGGTGGACGTGGCTAAAGGCTTCCCAAGCTTAAAAGAAGACGGATCAGAATTTGGCCAGGAGGATCCCCGCGCCATAAACCGGGAAGTACGTCCACTGGCTTGTCAATTGGCTGAAGAAGCTGATCTCTCATACTATCAGGCAAGTTATGATGACAAGAACAGACGGGTTGCTGCACCTATTCCAGAAGCGCAAAATCTGATCCCTCCAATCCGTAAGCATACTTATGCCCCTGATATTGAACCGTCCACCCTTATAAGCGACGAAGCTGTGTTCCAAGCTTTAACTGGGATTGACTGGGCAACTGTTGAGTTCCAGCCGCTGGGTAGAGACGAAGAAGATGAATCGGTGCAAGATGATCCGCAGCCGTCAGGTCAAGCTGATAAGCAATCATAATCCGGGGGCCGGTTTAGTCTTCCACGTGCTGCAATGCTTATTGAGAATCAATTATCCCTTTGGGCACTGAAATGCCTTGTAATAGGCTAGTCAAAACACTTGGTCTGTTATGCCTTCGTGCATATTTATCTGCAACTGATGCGTGCTAATCCGCCATGCTTAAGATATGATGTTCATAATCCATAGCTATTTATTCAAGTTATTCCTGCAGATAAGAAGCTTAAAGCGCCCTGGCGGTTTACCACCGGGCGAGTCATGATATCCAAATATGTATATATGACCAAGGTTTATAACCAAGGTTGTAAAAGATAACCAAATATGGAAATTTATGATACCTGTGACCTTTAGGCATAGTGTTGGCTGACCAACTATGTAATGAGGGTAATAACCCTAATCCGGAGTAGAAGTAACTCCTGTTATATGATGCCAATTTATCGGAAAACCGTTCCGGGCTGTGATAAACACCGGTTTACTCCATACTGGTGACTTTGAGTCAGAACCAGACCGGGCTGATAGTCTTTGAATTATAATTTGATCGTGTACTGACAACTTGTAGTTGACAGCCTAACCGGGTTGATAAACACCGGTTTTAAAAACATCACAAATCTTATGAAACAAAGAAAACTTAGCAAAAGGCAAATAAAAACCGTTGTAGTCGAGGCTTTTCATGGGCTGCCAGGCCCCAAATTCGAGGCTTTTCATGGGTTGCCAGACCACTGAGTTAAACCATTTTTGCAAAGCCTTTTAAGATGGTCCTCAATCCTTAACCAATCATCATTTTAACTTGACAAGTTCAGGGTCTTCATTTTAGAGTAACTTGTGAAAGTTCGAAGGGTCATACCAGGTTTACCTGGGTGGAGTGACTTACTTAAATAGGCATGTTAACCCGGGGTTTTAGGTGTATACACCAGGCTTCCAAGCCATGGCTTGATAGCCTGTTACAAGTGTAGATTCTGAGTTCATTTCGACAGCAAAGAATCCCCAAGCAACATTGTGAGCTGTGCTCAGTGGGTGCCTATGTTTGAGCTGTTGTTTTACAACACCCTCTTTGGCCCCTGATTGATGTGGCTTTGAGCCGATCAAGAGGTGTAGCTATGGTTCAGATACGACCAAGCCCCCAAGTGATGCTGTGGCATTGCGCTGATCAAGAGGTGTAGCTATGGTTCGGATACGACCAAGCCCACAAGTGATCTAATATAAAGCTTTGAGAAGCTAAATCAAGGGGTAAACCGGACGCCGCTTTGTAAGCTCGATGTAACCACACATGATGTAAGAAAAACAACAGATACCCCGCTTTAGCTGAGGTTCCGGTTTATTATATTAATCATAATATATACTGTCATAATATGTACATAAGCAGAGCCTGTAGCTCAAGTATAGTAGGGCCGAAGATGAGCAATATTCCATGGCCGGTTGGTCTCCTCCTCCGATTTACGTGAGTCTTTGCGCTCTCGAACATCGATTAGGTAGTATGACCCGTTGTGCAGATTCTTGCTGACCACAAAGGGTCCTTCCCAAGGGGGGGATAACTTGTGCATATCCGTCTAATCCTGGATGAGTCAAAGCACCTAATCTCCTTCTTGAAAGGTTCTGGTTCTAACCCGGCGGCTATGATAACGACGCAGATCTTGCTGATAAATCGCCGAACGGGCTGCCACCATGTCACGCTCCTCATCTAACAGGTCAAGAGCTTCCTGCTGTGCCTTCTTGTTGTCAGCTTCAACGTATGCCGCTACACGAGGTGAGTCATGACAGATGTCACTAGGAAGAACCGCTTCCGCTCCATAAACCATGAAGAACGGTGTGTATCCTGTCGATCTGTTGGGTGTGGTATTGATGCTCCATAACACTGAAGGTAGCTCCTCAACCCAACAACCCGGCGTCCGTTGCAAAGGAACCATAAGCCGGGGTTTGATGCCTCTCAAGATCTCTTGATTGGCCCTCTCCGCTTGACCATTGGACTGGGGATGAGCCACTGATGATACGTCAAGCCGGATGTGCTCACATTGACAGAACTCCTTCATGGCACCCTTTGACAGATTGGTACCATTGTGTGTTATAATGCTGTGTGGAAAGCCAAACCGGAAGATCACCTTTTTGATGAATTGAACCGCCGTGGCTGCGTCACACTTACTAACTGGCTCTGCTTCCACCCACTTCGTGAACTTATTAACCGCCACCAAAAGGTGGGTCTTCTTGTCCTTGGACCTCTTGAAAGGCCCAACCATATCCAGCCCCCAAGTTGCAAACGGCCAGGTGATTGGAATCATCCTCAATTCTTGAGCCGGTACATGAGCGCGCCTTGAGAATTTCTGACAGCCATCACATCTTTTGACCAAGTCCTCGGCATCAGCATGAGCTATCAACCAATAGAAACCGTGACAAAACGCCTTGGCCACCAAAGATTTTGAACCGGCATGGTGACCACAATCTCCTTCGTGGATCTCACGCAAAATTTCACGGCCTTCCTCAGGAGACACACAACATTGAAACGCCCCTGTCACACTACAATGATGTAACTCTCCATTGATAATAGTCATGGACTTGGACCACTGGATTATCTGCCTGGCCAAAGTTTTATCCTCTGGTAACTCGCCCCGGTTCATATACGCCAGATATGGAACCGTCCAATCCGGAATAACATGAAGAGCCGCCACCAACTGAGCCTCTGGATCAGGAACATCCTCTTCACCAGGGAGCTTGACGGACGGATTATGCAAAACATCCAGGAAGACATTAGGTGGAACCGGTTTACGTTGGGAACCCAGGCGTCTTAAAGCGTCCGCCGCTTCATTCTTCCGCCGGTCCACATGATCCACCTGATAACCTTTAAAGTGACCTACAACAATATCCACCTCACGACGATATGCTGCCATTAGTGGGTCCTTGGAATCCCAAGTGCCGGACACTTGTTGAGCCACCAGATCCGAGTCACCGAAGCACTTAACTCGGCTTAGGTTCATCTCCTTAGCCATCTGAAGACCATGGAGTAAAGCCTCATATTCAGCTGCATTGTTAGTGCAAGGGAACATTAAACGGAGAACATAACAAAACTTATCACCTCGTGGGGAAGTTAATACGACTCCAGCCCCGAGCCCTCCAATTGCCTGGATCCATCAAAATGAATAGTCCAATAAGTATGATCCGGCTTCTCCTCTGGCGCTTGTAATTCTGTCCAATCATTGATGAAATCCACAAGTGCCTGAGATTTGATCGCCGTTCGGGGTATGTATTTCAACCCGTGAGGCCCGAGCTCTATAGCCCACTTAGCAATTCGGCCAGTTACTTCCCTGTTCTGGATTATATCTCCCAATGGAGCAGAGCTGACCACCGTGATGGGATGACCTTGGAAATACTGCTTAAGCTTTCGGCTTGCCATAAAAACCCCATACACCAATTTTTGCCAATGCGGGTACCTCTGCTTGGACTCAATAAGTACTTCACTGATATAGTAGACCGGCCGTTGAACTGGATATTCCTTTCCGGCCTCCTTGCGCTCAACCACGATAGCCACACTAACAGCCCGGGCGTTAGCTGCCACATATAGCAACAATGGCTCTTTGTCAACCGGAGCAGCGAGAACCGGCGGATTAGCCAGCTGCCGCTTTAAGTCCTCAAATGCTTCATTAGCGGCATCACTCTAGACAAAGTTATCCATTTTCTTCAGCATCTGATACAAAGGGATGGCCTTCTCGCCAAGGCGACTGATAAACCGGCTCAACGCGGCAATCCGTCCTGCCAGGCGTTGTACATCATTGATACATTTCGGTTTGGCCAAGGAGGTGATGGGCTTGATCTTTTCCGGATTAGCTTCAATACCCCGGTTAGACACCAAAAAACCCAAGAGCTTGCCTGCAGGTACACCAAAGACGCACTTGGCCGGATTAAGCATCATTTTGTAAACCCGCAGGTTATCGAAGGTTTCCTTCAAGTCATCAATCAATGTCTCCTTCCTTGATTTCACCACAGTATCATCCACATAGGCGTGAACATTGCGTCCGATCTGTTTATGAAGACAATTCTGCACACACCGTTGATAAGTCGCCTGGGCACTCTTGAGCCCAAAGGGCATGGACACATAGCAGAAGGCTCCAAAGGGAGTTATGAAGGCTGTCTTCTCCTGGTCCTTAACTGCCATTTTGATCTGATGATAACCAGAATATGCATCCAAAAAGCTCAAACGCTCGCAAACCCGCCGTAGCATCAATAATTTGATCAATACGAGGGAGGGCAAAAGGATCTGCTGGACAAGCTTTGTTAAGGTCTGTGTAGTCCACACACATACGCCAAGTGCCGTTCTTTTTAAGGACCAGCACCGGATTAGCCAACCACTCAGGATGGAATACTTCAACGATAAATCCAGCTGCCAAGAGCCTGGCTACTTCTTCCCCAATAGCTTTGCGTCTTTCTTCATTGAACCGGCGAAGAAACTGCTTGACCGGTTTATACTTGGGATCAACATTGAGAGTGTGCTCAGCGAGTTCTCTCGGTACACCTGGCATGTCAGAAGGCTTCCATGCAAAGATGTCCCGATTCTCACGGATGAACTCGATGAGCGCGCTTTCCTATTTCGGATCCAAGTTAGCACTGATGCTAAACTGCTTGGACGAATCGCCAGGCACAAAGTCAACAAGCTTAGTCTCATCAGCCGATTTAAACTTCAGGGCCGGATCATGCTCTGTAGTTGGTTTCTTCAACAAAGTCATAACTGCCGGATCAACATTGTCCTTGTAAAACTTCAACTCTTCTGTTGCACAAACCGACTCAGCATAAGCCGCATCACCTTCTTCACACTCCAGAGCAATCTTGCGGCTCCCATGCACGGTTATAGTTCCCTTGTGACCCGGCATCTTGAGCTGCAGATAGACATAACAAGGCCGTGCCATAAACTTAGCATAAGCTGGCCGTCCAAATAGGGCATGATACAGGCTTCTGATTTTCACCACTTCAAAGGTCAAGGTTTCTGATCTCGAGTCATGCTCATCTCCGAAAGCCACCTCTAGAGCTATCTTACCAACAGGATATGCCGACTTACCAGGCACCACACCATGGAACACCGTATTGGACGGTTTAAGATTTTTATCTGTTAACCCCATGCGACGGAAAGTTTCATAATAAAGGATATTGATACTACTCCCTCCATCCATGAGTACCTTAGTGAACTTATAACCTCCCACCTGAGGTGCCACCACCAGAGCCAGATGACCCGGATTGTCAACCCAGGACGGATGATCTTCTCTACTCCACACAATCGGCTGCTTGGACCAGCGCAAATAATGGGGCACCGCCGGTTCAACGGCATTCACCGCCCTTTTATGAAGTTTCTGATCGCGCTTGTCCAAGCTAGCGGTGAAGACATGATACTGTCTGCTATTCAACTGCTTCGGGTTGCTCTGGTAACCCGACTGCTACTGCTGCTGCTGATTGCCCTGATGATTATAGCCACCTTGGTTACCCTGATTACTTTGATTGTTATGTCCACCCTGATTACCGTGGAAGCCTGAACCGGAATCTCCGCCACCATAACCCGGCCCATGAGACCCGGGGCCCAAACCGCCTCCTGGTCCATGATCATACCGAAAAAAATCAGAATTTTTGAACTCTTGCATGATGTAACAGTCTTTCCAGAGGTGCGTGGACGGGATCTCCTTCGTCCCATGCTTTGGACAGGGCTGGTTCAACAGATAAGACAAACGGTCCGGATTAGGACTTGGCCCTCCACCGCGCTGGGGCGATTTACCCTTACGTCGCTGACCCTTGTCATGTGTATTAGTATTATCCACAAAGTCTAAACTGTGGTCCGCCTTACGCTTGCCGCCGTTTCCATGACCCGCCGGGTTGTGGTGCTGCCCCTTGGCGTTGCCGCTCTTTTTTCCCTTTCCTGTCTTATCATCGTCAGACTCGGGATCCTTGGTACTATCAGAGTCGGCATACTTCACCAGTGCAGCCATGAGGGTTCCCATGTCATTACCATGACGTTTGAGCCGTCCCAACTTCAACTTCAGGGGTTCAAACCGGCAATTGCCTTCCAATGTTAAAACTGCGGTGTCAGCGTTGATGCGGTCCGATGAATGCAAAATCTCCGAAACCCGGCGCACCCAATGGGTTGTTGACTCTCCTTCCTCCTGGGCACAGGCAGCTAAGTCCACAATTGACATGGGCTGCTTACATGTATCCTTGAAATTCTGAATAAACCGGGCTCTCAACTCGGCCCATGACCTGATAGAATTAGCCGGTAAGCTCTTTAGCCAAGTGCGGGCCGTCCCTTCTAGCATCATGGTGAAGTATTTTGCACATGCCGCATCATCCACATCCAGCACCTCCATGGCCATCTCATAGCTTTCAACCCATGTTTCAGGGGATAAATCGGTGGTGTAATTCTGCACCTTGCGCGGGCCCTTGAAATCCTTGGGTAGGCGCACATTGCGCAACGCCGGGACGAGACACGGCACTCCCAAAGAACTAGAGGTAACCCCTGGTTCCACCGATGTGGTTGGACGAACCGGAGTAAGCTGACGGGCTTCATGCTGCGCCGCTAACTCGGCCTCTCTGTGTGCCCGAGCCCGGTGCACCACCTCCTGAGCATCACCAGCACCACCCGCTGGGTTATTGCCACGGGGCGGATCACGGTTTCGCGCATTGCTTGACACTGCCGGTTCATCCATACGCCTGCTGTAACTCCGGCTTGGACGGGGAGTGGAATGAATCCGATCGCGACTATATGAATAAGCCTCCTGTTGAACCAAGGCTGTCTAAAGAAGCTCCTTAACCCGACGCGTCTCGACCGCCGCCGGAGAATTGCCTTCAATCAGGATGGCCGCCAGCCGTGAAGCGGCGACAATCTTGTCCATCGGGTTAGAGTAATGACCCGGTGGCGTGGGGACATGCGGTGTTACAATGTTGTTCTGACGAGGCGGATCCATCAAACGTGGCTGAACCGGCGCCCCTGCTCCAGGTGCCTCCGCCCGGTTTACCACCGGCGGATTACTGGTCCCTGCTCCTGGGGTGTTAAAGAGATTTCTAGCGTCGTAAACCGGCGGCAGGCGAGATCGGTACCCCCTCTTCAGGACTTCGTTCGACGCACTCTGATCCAGCATAATCCGGTAAGCTTGTGCATCCAAAGCGGCCCGCTCCGCGGCCATCCTGGTATCCTCAGCTGCTAAGTCGGCTTTGGCCTGGGTGATCTGATCTTTCACTTTCGCGATTTCCGCATTGTGTGTATCCTGATCCGCTGGGTTAACCTCAGCCATCAGCGTTGCCAACACGTCAAACAAATTAGATAGAACCTGAGCTGGCGGTCGCACAGGGCCTCCTACCCCGGCCGCTGTTGCCGCTGTCGATCCGAAAATCATCGCCGCTGCGGTCGAAGAGTGGAGCGCCGGTTGCGTACCGGCCATGAAGATCGCAACCCGGTTTGGCAGATCGAAAGGGTCCGGAATACTGTCACCATCGGAACAGCCCCCAATCCGGCCATCTTGTAACTGATATAACGACTCGGTCTCTCCGGTCGATGACTCGTCGCCGGAATAAACGACGGTCTCACCACCAGATTCCGATTTATCCTCAGATTCCCCTCCATGGATAACTCCCACGAAGGCACGCTTCATGACAGGCTTGACCCGGGAAGATCTCACACGCTGAGCCATTTCGACGAGGTCGGTGCAGATGTCCGGCTCAGGGCCCGGTTCGCCGATCTTGCCAATGAAAACGTGTATGCCGCCAAAGGGGACCCGGTACCCGTACTCGATTGAGCCGGCCTCGGGGCCCCAGCCTGCATCGTCGATGTAGAGCTTGCCGCGACGACTCTTGGTCATCCGGCCCACAGCGTAACCCTTGAGTCCTTCGAAGTTGCCCTCCAAGAACTTGAAACCATCGTGCGATAGCCCCACGGTGGGCGCCAACTGTCGTGGTTTTGTCACGGCAGAAGTCCTAGAGAAAGGACTTAGTCGTGGAGCCATCGCTACGGGTTAACTTAAAGGGGTTAAAGCGGACAAGGAACGCAAGAGAGTTTTTATACTAGTTCGGCCCCGTACGATGAAGGTAAAAACCTACGTCTAGTTGTGATGGAATTGCTGGGGTTTCAATGACCAGGGAGCGAATACGCTTTGCCTGGGCCTCGAGTTGTTGTTGTCCGTGAACCGCCGCCGGGTCGTTCCCTTATATACCTGGGTTGACGCCCGTCGGTTTACAGAATCCCGAGGCCGGCTCATAATCGTGTCCGGCTCGGTCTCTGCTACTTCTATCTTACAACACAAATTTACATATCAACGCCGGTTTATGTCTACAGGCCTTAAACCGGCTTTGGGCCCTGGGCCTTCATAAAGCGTCACCGTCTGTCTTCATGGACTTCAGATACAGATGAACTACTTATGGGGTTAACCCGGCTTCTCCTGGCCGGTTTACGCCCAGTGGTAATATCCCCAATAATTTCCATAGACGAGCCTGTGGATTCATTTCCCGTTCGTCTTCCACTCGGGCAGGTAGTGACAGGGAGGACAATCATGGTGCCTCGGCTCCAACTAGTAAATAGGTTAAGGTTTTAGTCCTCGCAAGGGTGACGCTTGGATGGATGACAACGTTTCTTCATCGATTTAGTCTTCTGGGCTTCGATGCTTCTCAAATTCATCTGTCAATATGGGTTAGGGGCTTGTTTGGCTGAAGACCTGGCACAAATTTGCCTGGCCTGAAGCTTGCCTGAAACCTGCCTGAATATTGTTTGGTTCATGTCCTAAGTAAGCCTGACATGGGGCAACTGATGGTCATTAGTCTGGCTGGAGCACCAGGCATGATTTTTAGCCTGGGATGCTAGCTACACTTTCCATTGGATGAAATTATGGGCCAACAGTAATTTATAAGCTGACAAAGCAAATGATTGCTAGCCAGACTCAAGACATATGCCAAATATATCAACCCAGGCTAGCCTGGCCAGGCTTTTTCTTCTTTACTTTTGTAGGCCCGGGCGCTACTTTTACCCGGGCATGGAAGCCTGGACTCCAACCAAACTAGCTCTAGATCCACCACTTTCGAGTGCGGGGGTTGGGGTTTCTCGTTGTGCGTACACGACGGCAAAATTTGGTGTGAAGTTTTTAGATGAATTAAATGGTTCAACAGTGACGACTGCGATTCCGAGATGTTGGTCCTTAGGGACACATGAGCGAAGACTCGTAGGCTGCCATATATAAGGCCAGACCGGCTCCATTTTGGGAGCGGCGACAGGCGCGTCGGTGGCTCGTTTTGGTAGCGGCGGTGATCCAGGGACCTTGACGTAATTTTTACTCTGTGTTTAGGTGATTTTGTATTTCTGGTGAACTTTTTATAACAGATCTGAGTTTTTTTCACAATAAATAAATAAATAAATCTGCAGGCCTCTTCACATGAGATAGCAAGAGCACATTTAGGAACAGGTGCATCGCCCCATGAATTTCGATTGGGCAAAGTATTCTCTTTGAAGGTGGGCAAAGTCCTTTTCGAAAAAAAAAGGTGGGCAAAGTATCTTCAGTAGGACATAAAACTGGGAGGAAGCTGAACCTCTCGTTCGTCATGCTTCTAACTGAAAACTGCACATGTTGACGCAATACCCAGGTTTCTAAAATAAATCCTTGAGCACCTGAGCAGTAGCTGTTGCCATGCAATGAGCTTGGCTCCACTCAATAGCATTCGTACAAGATTGTATTGAAAAGAAAAGAAAAAATTGTGCCCACCGTACTTGGTACAGTAGCATTCTTATTCACAGCCATCCTGCAGTAGTTAGTATACTGAAAGAAATTTCAGTAACTGCCATCAAGTGTTCACCACTCCTACAACAAAAATGAAGTCAATCTCGTCAAAACCATACTTTCAAGACCTCGGATCTCTTCTACTACCCAGGGAAAGCCTACTCCACCCACAGGCCACCGTGACAAGGATCCAGCAAAAGCCTCCTGGTTCTGCAAGCTACGAACATGTCTAGAAAATCTAAATCTCTCTGGCAGCAATGCAGAGAACAAGTTGACAAGCATGAAGCAGTACACACAAGGATCCCTGCCAAAGCCAACATTATTTTCAGGTCCTTAGCCAAATCCAATGCTATACTTGCTCTAGGAAAGAGTAAAATCACTAGCTAGTGATCTAAAAGATCTTAAATTTCTTTACAGAGGGAGCAGCTAATTTGTACAAGACAGATGGCACCAAGTTACATTTCAGTAAACTCAAACTTCAATACAATAAGTTACTGGAACTACAGACTAGAAACAGAGCAAACAGCGGAAGATGGTGCAATCTTCAGGCATCAACACCATCTACCAAATGAGCACAAGACACCTCAATCTTCAGGTGTTAACCCTTTCTAAGGCTGTCGGAAGGGGTCGGCTAGACGGCTACTGACCAACCAATCATGGATATGCTTATTGACATGGTACTCAGTCAGTATGAAGTCTTGAATACAAACCGAGCGTGTCGAGAGGCTCTGTTTTCCACTTGTAGCAGCTTGTGTTCATAACCCACCATTTCAGTGCCGTAGTGATTATGTGTTTCAAATTCAATTTTGTCTAACACCTTTGCACTCAACACAAAGAACCTGGCAAAGTCAACCTGTTTCCCATAGCCCTCGAATGGCTTAAATACCACTTTTTTTAGATGGGTCTCAAGGCATTCGATTGGATGCGGTGGTTCATGCTGAGGCTCATTTTTCTGATCCCTATCATGGTGTTTACGAAACTGCGACAAGGGAGGAAGAGGCATATGTTATGGCGGTTGCTAACTAGACTATAATATGTGAATCAGATCAGACACTTAAAGCAAGCAAAAATGAGCACTCACAGTGACATGGAGCCTCTCCAAACAGGGGAACCACCTGAGGATGTTAAGAACTGCATGCAACTTATCTGCAGAAGATCTGAGAGCCAAAACCTTGACGGTGCGCATCGAGTTTGCCAAGCTGACCGGGCTTATTCCCTGAAGATGCAAATAATGAAGACACAAATTATCATCTACATGTCGGAGTACCGAATGCAAGATTCCACCATTACGTTGCTGCTACCTGATAGAGTAGGATATTTGCTGCTACCTGAAAGAGTAGGATCTTGGAGACGGCGGCTATGAAAGGGCCCAATATCTCCAGCATAGGCGCCCTAGTTACCCTGATAATCACACGGTCACTTTCGTAATAACGAGGCAATAGTAGCCTTACAAGGCGAGGAGCATCCAAGATCACCAGTTCTGCCATTTCACTGGAGCTATGACTGAAGATAATGGTCTTGAGAGTTGGCGAGCTAACACGGAGGCGACCAGCACCAGAAACTTCGGCCATGTATAAGCTCTCCAAGGTATGGCAGCCGGAGAGCAGTGCGTGGAAGACGTCCTCTGAGATGGAAGTGTCAAACAGGGTAAGCTTCTTGAGATTGGGGAAACTCATGGCCGGCACGATCTCGCCAGGGAAATTACACTCGTTGATCTTGGCAACCAGGATGGTGGTGGATGCGGAGCGGAGCACTGATGCCAGCAGCCGCGGGCAGGCGTAGGCGATGTCGAGCTCCTCGAGGTTGGCGAGGGCTCGGGAGTGAAGCCAGCTCTCCGCCTGGGCGCAGAGGTCGTCGTGGCCGCGGCAGTGGAAGGAGAATCGGCGTGCGGGGCCATGGTGCTGGGAGATTATCTGGGAGACAGCGGAGGGTGGGACGGTGGGGACGGGGCCGTCGGCGTCGGCGTCGGGGGGTCGGGTGCCGATCTCGAGGTTGAGAGGTGCGGAGCGCCAGAGGTGGCGCCATTGACGGGAGAGAACCGGCGTGCGGCCGCCGTCCTGGGTGGGGAGGAGGGAGATGATGGTGCCGAGGACGTCGTCGGGGAGCCTGGTGATGAAATCCTCGCCGCCGTCGCCGCTCCGTGCCCGGTTCCGTGCGGTCCCATGGGATTCGCGCGCCTCATTCTCCATGGTCGGCGACTGGCGCCGTGCCTCACGCTCTCACTGGGTTTGGGTGTGTGGGGATGGGGCGCTCGGTAACTGTCGTCTCAAGAATGTACACATGTACATGGTACCTTCCAGAGACTAAAGTTGTTTCTTTCTTTATGACAGACGCTTGATGTGTGCAACACTAAGCAAAAGAGCCAATAGGAATATGTTCTTTAACAAAAGAACCAATAGGAACATGTTCTTTAGCACAAAGAAAGCTTCACAAGTTATTCCAAGACAAGCACATGGTTTTCTGGCATGTTATTGTGAAATACAATTGAATCAGAACTAAAAATATATACAAAATGTTCGAGATAAAATGTCAATATGTGAGGCAACAATTTGTTCATTCAGAAGTTAGTTGCAAAGAAGTCATTTCAAGTTACATTATTCAGAAATTTTGTTGCAAAAATAGCAAGATACATAAATGATTGTGCAAAACATCTGCCACCGTTGATTGCTTGTGTCATTGTTGTTGGGCCTAGGGATGCCGCTGACGCTTACTCAAGGCAAAGAAGCTGACATCAGGAGAAGAAGTTGCCAGGCCATCCCTTCGAGATCTTAAACTACAGTGTTGCATGTGCGTATGGTCACTCCGGCTACAGTTACACTTCAATGCACAGATCAACTTTGATATCCAAATGCATTTTGTAAAGCTCGCATGCAACACCTCTGAGAGTTTCAAAAAAAGCAAAACTTCAAATATTAGTTGCAGTACGAATATTAAGACACTTGCTATCATCTATTTGTTTGCATAGATACCAATAAAAAACATCTCTTCAGTTCAGAGTAGCAAGGCAGACATTTTTTTCTCGAATACGCACAAGCATGCGTATCATATATTCATAGAAGAAGAGCCAAGACGGCCGATACAACTCCTTTCGGGAAAGTGCTACATCAAAAGATGAGCATCCACATCCACCGTGACAACACCGACACATAACTCACCTTGCCCGAACTCAAGCCAAACTATGGCGAATAGGACGAACACAGAGCACACAGGCCGCGTCGCCCTCGTACTGAACACCTCATAGCACGACAAAAACACCTAACCAAACTAGATCAACGCACTCTCCACCCATGGCGCCTAGGAGATCGGCAAGTGGACAGCAGGAGCTAGCCTAACTCGAAGAAGACGTCACGGATGAGGCACCAATGATGGAGTACATAGCGCCCTGGATGCTCATGTCCACGGCAACAACCCTCACATGAAAACTCGACACCTCAAGCCTCGCTGCCGAGGCAACCCACACCAGATGCTCCTCCGAAAGACACCCCGAGCACCTAAGCAACGCCTCCAAGAAGGTGACGACGCCGAGACGCCACCGCTGCCTGGCCCGGCGAACCGAGCCTAGGGTTTCCCCCGGTGCCTGAGATGGACATGGCCATGACAACGCCCCCAGGGAGGAGAAGGCGCCCACAGGCGTCACCGTTGCCTGCAGCCAAAGCCGCGCATAAATTTCTCCTCGGCCCTGTCAGTCACGTCTTCGGAGCACAGCAAACTGAAGGGGTCGGGGCAAAGCTGTCACCTTGGGCCATCACCGTGAATAGGGAGCCAGATGCCGCCGTGCCGCTGCCCACACACCACCACGCAGCACAACGGGCGCGTCCACCTCAGCCCCTGGTCGCCGCACGAGTAGCCAACCATGAAACCTCCAGAGGGAGACCAGGGGATCTCGTAACCGCCACCATCCACACCACGAGCAACAGACCATCGCCGCCGCGAAGCCACAACATCGCTCCTACGCCTCCCGAAACCAGCCTCGCCGGGAAGCCACCACCACCCACCACTACTGCCAGCAACAAGACAACACCACACGTCGTCGAGCCGCTGCCAGCAAACCCAGCGCACGCCAGGTCCTCCCTGAGCAACGCCGCCGCGCCGCCGTCCTCGATCCGTGGCACGCCGCCACCACCACGGATCAGCGAGCACTAGCCGAAGCAGCCACGCCACAGCTCGCCCACCACACGCGGAGGCCCGCCATGGATGCCGTTGACCCCGCCGGATCTGAGCCCGGGTCCAAGATCCGAGGCCATCCCGCAGCCACCTCATCGGGATCTGCCGGCCGCTGCACTCCCATGCCTCCGCGTCTCCGGGGCCGCCGCCCCGGCTTGCCCGCGCCGTCCAAACGCCATCCTCGCTCCAGCCGAGTCCGGCGGCCACCAGCGCACCACGAGAAGGAACCGCCCCCGGCGCCGTTTGGTAGTGGGGGCCCGCCGCCACCGCGACGCAGATGCCGGTGGCGGCGGCGGAGAGGGAGCACCGGAGGAGAGGGGTGTAGGTGGCGGCGTGGTTGCGCCCCCGCAGTCGCCTGGGGAGTGACTCGGGGGAAGGGGGTGGGTGGGTGGTTGGGGTCATGGAAGAGAAATGGCCTCTAGGAACCGTAGCAAGGCAGACATAATAAAGGCTATATGTAGACAAGAATGAAAACTGAGTGTGGATCTCGTGACTATAGGGTTCGGTGCCTCACTTTTGTAGTTCCTTGGATACCAATCCGACAGTGCGGCTCTAAGTAATTATACCAGTTCATAATGGCTTGAAATTAGGTAAAAAAAAGCTTCGTTTCAGTACATATGTTGCAGGAGCTGGTACACTGCATGTGTGTTACCCCACAAGTCAGATGAGAGATAGCTGCTGCATGTACTGGCAATCTGACTTACATATTTCTTATCTACCGGCGCTGTATTTTTTGTAAGCGAACCTGCATTTTTCAAGATTTTTTTGTAAGAGAATTTATGCAACAAAAATTTGCAAGAGGATATGCGTTTTGCAGGTAAACTGTGTAAGAAGATTTTTGCAAGAAAATTTGGCAAGAAATAATTGAAAAGGAATCTTGTGCTACTTTTGCAAGAAAAATATGTTAGGAAAATTTTGCAAGAAAAATTCATATATATTATCTGGCAAACCATACCATATTATCGCACCAAAAACTTCTTGTTGAAACTACTCCACATAGCCCGGCACGTATTGCTCATTACTCTTGCTGCATGCATCTATTGCATTCACCTGTCTAGCTTCTGGCTTGGTACCATGACTTTTTTTGAAAATCAACACAAATTTATTAATTGAAAATAAGGGTTACATCGTCTATAAGTAAAGAGACAATATCGTTCATAGGCTCCTCAAACCACTCATTCGTCAAGGAAACTCTAGCTAACCTAGCTAATTCATGGGCAACCCTATTCGCTTTCCTATTACAGTGTTCGAAACTAGTAAGGGGAAAGTCGCAAGCCAAAAAATAGCAGTCATCGATAACCGCCACCGCCATTCCCGCAAATTGTCCTCGTTCTTCATCGTGTCAATGACTTCCAAATTATCAGAGTTAATTATCAGACGGTTGCACCCTGCCTTTTGTGCCAGATATAAGCCAAACCTTAGAGCCATAGCTTCTGCTGTCAGAACATCCGCACACCAATCAATCTTCCAGTTTCCACCGACTATGAATCGTCCTTTATCATCTCTAAGGACAGCCCCCGCAGTACCCCTGTGCTGGTCATGATCGAAAGATGCATCAACATTGAGCTTGGCAAAACCCATAGGAGGTTTACTCCATCCCCCTCGTTTACTAGTCGCATTAGGAGAGTAAGCTTTAGCAAAATTAGCCGTGATAGCCCGGACCGCCATGGATGTGTGGTACACATCTTGAAACTTTCCCTCATGAACCAGCATACGTCTGTCCCACCATAAATACCATGCGGCTATGTCAATCATCTCATGTACATTCCGAACTCCCATAATAGATAAATCTTGTTCTGGCCTAAGGAGTAAGAATTCAAGTACCGCCTCACCCGCACGATCAATAGCACAAGCTTCGTTAATCATGTCAGCCATCCCCAGCCTCTCCCACACCTCCTTTGCTTTTTGACACAGAAAGAGGACATGCTTTGTATCTTCTGCCCCCTTTGAACATGATGGGCAGACTGGCAAGATTTTCAAGTGTCTATTTGCAAGCGTAACCCGACACGGGAGAGTTCCATGCAAAGTGCGCCAAATAAAGATCTTTACCTTTGCTGGACACGCAAATTTCCAAATCTTTGACCATATGGGGTTAACGTTAGATCTACCCATACCATTTGTGTATTGCAATTTTCTTCCATGTTGATGACTCCATTCCGCCAAATAAGCAGATCGAACAGTGAACAAGCCATTTTTTGTATAGCTCCAAGCAATAAAATAGAGTTCCCTAAAATATTGCAAGCAACCTTGTCGCGGAACTCTTGTTACAGCTCAAAGAGGTTAAAGCAGTTATGAGAGTTTTTTTTACTCGAAGAAGCCCTTCGACATCAAAAGGGGTCTGACACCATGAGGGGGCATCAGGAGGGCTGTCCCATTTTGAAATGAATTTTTGCTACATTGTTGTCACAAGAGAGAAGATTTACTACATACTGAATGAATCCGACAAATAAGCATTACACAAGCTGTTGCATTTTATTAGATACAAGGATTCCTAGAAACAAGTGGGACCTGACTAAAAGCTGCAATTAGAAACACATGAATCATGATCAATAGGATTTTTGTGTGCAGTTAACTTGTCAATTAGTCCATACTCGTAGGGTCGTTGAGTAGCCGATAAACTGATAATTTGGCCGATTAATTGATTAACTGGCCGATTAGCCTATTTATCCCCTCCTCGCCAGCCAACCGAGCTGCTATAGTTAACGACTTCCTCAACAATGGATGGGATATGTTGGACAACTTACTGGTGCAGTGGATAGATCCCATTAAATCAAACCAAGTCGAACATATTTATTTTTTTACATTTTTCTCGCATATCAATGGCCTGAACGAAACCATAGATATATTCAAGCATTTTGAACATATAGAGTTGTATGCGGTATGTTCTATAAGCATTATATGTGAACTCTATGTTTGATGGACATCAAACAAAATATTTGTTGTCCACCATATCTATAATGTCGTATTGCATTTGCTAGTTGTTACTAACACAACCTACATATGTTTTTTGTATTCGCCGCTATGAATGTGCAAATGAATAAGTTATAAAGGATATTTGATTATGTTCAACACTATGCACTCTAACGTTGACCTGAGAAATTTTTGGAGGATATAAGACTATGTTTACTTTGATCGAACACTATCGAACACTTTGGTATCGACAACATAGATCTGGGGACTTTTTTAATTAGGAGAATATCAATAGTTTAAAAAAATATTTGTTCCTAGGGAAGTTTTCTATTGAGATTGTCCGATGCATAGGATTATAATTTAAATAATTGTTCTCTAATGATCACTACTAACTTGAAAGGGAAACTTTCTTTGGATCAAGCCTTTTGAAGAAAAAAATATGAGTTTGTATGTATTTCCCATGAAGTAATCGAATACACTTTTAGGTTGGATATGGTTTTGAATTCTTTAAGATTTATTGAATGTGTTGCAATCATAGTTTATTTATTTATTTATTTTTGTGCTTTGTTAGTCATGTGAACCGAAATATTAACCTAAGCCATGAGGACGCAACTAATTTGTGGGCAGAATTTGATGGCATCACTAGGTTATGTTTACCACAGGTGAAATTTTACCTAACATAACTTTTTGGTGGCTATGAAACCATGTAATTTGGAATCTTATCGTTTTGGAATCTATATAATAATGTATTTATTTTACAAAAAATGTCAAACAAATTAAAGATGATGCCCTCACATTTCCAAGGACCACCTCTGTAGTTGAAAAGAAAGAAAAGTTGTGCCCACCGCACTTGGAAAAGTAGCATTCCTTTTCACAGCCATCTTGGGAATCTATAATACCTAAATAGTTCATCCCCACTATAGTATTTCTCTTAACATGCAGCCTATCCACATCACCAGCACTGCCACATCAGCGTTTAGTTAGAGGCTTACACAAGGGACCCACCACAGTGAAAACAGCCACATTAGCTTACTGCTGGTATGTCCGACTAGAGAGGCTGCCCACGTACGTCTCTTTCGTTCTAAAAAAACTTTAATGAATTCAAAAAAAAACTTTAATGTGACTAGCGCCTCACCAATTCCCCACGCAGCGGATTCCTCTCCCTATTCATCTTCTCCAATCTCCATCAAATCCCACTATACAATTACTCCATCAATTCAGTTGCTCTTACCATCTGGTATATATCTCCGGGCCGCATGCGATTTGGCAAGGTATATGCGATGGCAGTCGTCCCTCCTTGCGATGAGATCCGTAGGCGGTCTTCCCTGCCCTGCCTCCAGCTTCCCCGACGTAGGAACCCCTGCCTTGGAAGAAGAGCCCCTCGCGGCGGATTCCACTACACCGACATCGACCCTGGCCACTCCCGGCGATTACCTTGCGGTCGTGTGTCGGGTGCCTCTACAGGAGGCCGGGAAGGCTCCCCATGGAGTGGCCAACCCTGCTCGGTGTCGCGCATCCACCGCTCAACTTCCCCACCCCGCATTAGGCGCTCGCAGATCTTCTGGATTTTCGTATTGTGTGCATTGTTTATTGACTAGCACGTATGCCCGTGCGTTGCAACGGAAGAGATATTTTATTTACGACAAGCAACGGGAAAGATAATCGATGTGTCCAAAAAATGGTCTCCACGACGGTAGGCGACAAAGCAAGGAGTTGTGGTCTTCTCACTGGACATGTCTGACCCATGAAATATTGATAGTGGTGGGCGTTGGTAGGCGGGGTGGCGTTGGTAGGCGTGGTGGCGAGCACCCAACTCGTGCCTTTTTCTTTCGCGTCCGCCTCCATCTTGGGATTGTGCATGCCTCCTCATTTGGTGGATGTGTGATGACCTTCGGGACACGGTTGCTTCGACCACTCCTACGATGGCGTAAACGGATGGATTACTAATTACAGCGCATAAATCCCGTTTCATAAGCATAAATCAAGCATGAATGTCCCTTCATCATGATGGTTTATTCTCTTTGATTATTTTAGCGCTCACATATCCATAGTTTTTTTTTCTAATTAGAGCCAAAGAACATATTCTCTTTTATTGGCACATGTCGACAGTTTTTTTTAATTTATATCCAACCAGAATAGAACAAACGCGCGCTACTAACCAATGTCCGGCGCAAATATTTAAAAAACTACGATAGCTTCAGATTTTTATTTATTTATTCGAACACTCAAAGAAATATTAACTGCCGAATATTCTTGGAAACGTTAATTTTATTTGAAAGCCCGGACAGCTTTAAAAAATGTGAACATTTTTTGGTTTTGAAAATTCCATATAATTTTGGAAAAACACAAACAAAATTAGAAACGGGATAGTAATTGAAATTGAAAAACTATATTTTGAAAACATAAACCTTTTATAAAACACAACATTATTGAATTTGTTTTTTAAAGGGGGAACATTCAGAACAATTTTTAAAAATGTTTTCTTAGACGCAAACATTATTTTGTTTTTGTGAACTTTTCACTAAAATCCAAAAACACAAACAAAATTAGAAACGGGATAGTAATTGAAACTGAAAAACAATATTCTGAAAACATAAACCTTTTATAAAAGACAACATTATTGATTTTTTTTGAAAGGGGGAACATTGAGAACAATTTTAAAAAATGTTTTCTTAGACGCAAACATTATTTTGTTTTTGTGAACTTTTCACTAAAATAGGGATCTTTTTTTGAATATGCAACATTTTATAAAATATTTTTTTTATAAAAAAATCTAGAACAATTCTGAAATAGTTTTTTTTAAATGGCAACATTTCTTAAATGTTGAGGAAATTCCGAAACCAGATTTTTTTATGTTCCTAATATTTTTCAAAACAGGAATAAAATTTTATAATGCTGATATTTTTTTAATATTTGAACAAAAATTGAAATTCTGAATATATTTTGTATATTTTTATTTCATGGAAAAATAAAAATAAAGAAGGAGAAATGGAAAACCAAAAAGAAACAGAAACAAAACACTGAAAAAAAAATAAAAACGGGTTGGCCTAGTCTTGGGTGACCTATGCGTACCTTCAACTATTTGTCGCCAGGTGCGACAAATATGGTCTTCACAACGCAGGTGCAGGATAATTACTGGGTCGGCTTTGTTGGGCTGGAGTGTACCTGGCCCAATTGCGGAATTCTGGACAAACTTTTTGTCTTTTTCTAGTGGAGAGACGAACAAAAATTTAATACCATTTTGGATAGGAAAAAGATATTTTTAACGGTGAACGGATGAAAATTTGAAGAAACGCACCTTGCTTTATTAATAGGTATAGATATAGATATAGATTTGTATGATCAGATTTACACTATATCATAGTGACGCGTATTGTTTGAATCCCCACTGATGCATGTTTATTGTTTTGTTCTTCTGCATCAGTACAAGAAGCATAGATGGTTATGATACTAGGAGGGTTGGAGCTCTGACGACATGCACTATACCATAACCTGAAAAAAGATTAGATCAGATTGTCAAGCAGTTCAAGCAATTCTTGAGGACTGCAGATTATATCTCTAGCTCTATGTTTTAAAGTTTACTTCCAGATCTTCAAGCATGTTGAGTATATTGCTTAGTAGGAAAGACCAAATAGATTAGGATTTGTTCTGGCTTGTCTTGTAGTCCAAGTTGATCAATCTCTGTCTCCCTTCTAACATGGTATGAGCCTAACTGATCCAAACCATAGCCACTGCCAGCCGCTTTCGCCCCGCGCGTCGCCCTCGGGGCGGTCAGCCTCCATGACCGCCACCGGGGGTCGCGCCGCCTGTACCTAGGGTTCGTCCGCCGGTCGTGTTGATCGGCTGCCCTAAAGAGTCTTTTCCCCGATTTTTTATCCGGGTTTTTCTTTCTCACGCCGGTCGTCTTGATCGGCGTTTCTTTTTGGTTTTCTGATCTAAGATCGGTTTGCGTCGCCCACCGCCGTTCGTCATCTACAACGCATCTCTACTCTGACCTCGACAACAACTCCTGCTTTCACCTGGATCTATTGCCGGCTCCCAGGTTCACGCGTGCAACGCGTGTGCTTTTGCGGTGGCCAGTTGCACGGTCATTGACTGGCACGTCGTCCCACATGCGGGCGTGGTGTAGCCGGCCGCTCGCGGCTCCTCATCAGGTCACGTCGATCTACACCGGTTGTGAATCATGCAACCTGTGCAAGTCTTGCTACTTGCATGTGGGTTGCATCGCGTGCGGATATGCTTGAGTGCATGCATGCATCCGTGCACAAGGCCGGTTCCCGTCGGCTGCACCACTGCCTGCATCCCTGCGCGTCTGGTCGTTCGTCCGCGTCTTCTCGACCTTGCTTGGTGTGTTTTCGATTTAATCAGCCGTTGCGCGCAGCTTCGTATGTCTATGAAGATCATCATCGAGTATGAGCGTCTCAACCGATCGAGCAATAGGCTGCCGTTGTGTCGCCTCATAAGGCCGCAGCGTTGCCGCCCCGTGGTACTCTTGCGACTGCCGTAGCGCCGCCTCGCGGCCGTCCGCTTTACACTAGTAGAAAAAGGGCCTATTGTCCCGGTTCGTGAGGGCCTTCTGTCCCGGTTTGTGAACCGGGACTAAAAGGTCGTTACTAATGCCCTTGGCCTTTAGTCCCGGTTCTTGCACGAACTGGGACAGAAGGTCCTCCACGTGGCCGCTGCGGCCAGCCCAGGACGGAGGGCCTTTGGTCCCGGTTGGTGACACCAACCGGGACCAATAGGCATCCACGCGTCAGCATTTCAGGGGCTGGGGTTTTTATTTTTTTTGAAAGGGGGGTTAGGGGGTTTTGGGGGGTTAATTTAGGTTGTTATTAGGTAGCTATTAGAGAGAAGTGTCCTCTCTTATATCTCCGTGCTTGGTTTACCAACGCTACGTACTGCTATGCCTAAACATGACTTAGATTGAAGTGAAGGCAACATGTGGTGCATGTCGAAAGTAATACTAATCCTAACTTGATCAAGTTTGGATTGTACTACTTTCGACACGCACCACATGCATGTTGCCTTCACTTCAATCCAATCCATGTTCATTTCACCCGCTGATATATAATAACTCTTCATGGTCGCATCATGCATCATCATATATAATAACAAGTCCTACTAATCATCATCATACAACTTCTACTCGTTATTAATAACAAGTCATACGATCATCATCCTCACAGTCATCGAACCAACCCTACTTAATTGTTCTTAGCACATGATCATCAGTATTAGGTAGGACCGAAATACCCTCTTTAAGGTAAAATAGCATAAAACAATATAGACCCTGACTCTCCATTATGGAGAATGGAGATCATCCTGTCTCCAATTCTTGCGCTTCGCTTCCTTTTGCTTTCAAGAACCTCCTTGCGACTGTCCATACATTTTTTCCATTCTTTGATTTGCATGTCTCCACTTCTTTTAGAAATCCGGTATGGACAGTTGAGATTCGTAGGATGACCTGGTTGTATATTCAAAACATCAAGCCTACCATTTTGATACATCAAATGAGGCACACAATCCTCTGGATTATCTGTTGAAAACATAGTAATAACTTCATAGTTAGCAATGATGTACTAGTTTTAGAACTATGCAAAATATGCACGGATGTCGTAATAGTAAGAAATCTTACCAGGGTATCTCCATAGTAGTTACCCTAGTTCAACACGTGCACTAGTGGCACGTATTGACCATAATGTTGAGGAGTTTGATTGTAGATATTGTAATTCTCAATATCAGTACAAAATCCGACCAGATGAGTTTTCTCCTTATAAGTTAACTCAGAGCCATCGGTGTAGTAGGTTCTGTCTACCATGTTCCGCACATTGTTTGAACAATCAAAATAAGCTGTCAATGAAAATAAGTTGTCAACTATTTTGAAATGAACAATATAAATTAGCTAATAACTATGTTTGAGAAACTCACATAGCGGTAGAATTGGAGGCGTATCAACAAGGACCCAAATGTCCATATTGTCTTGCTCGATGTCAGGATCACCAAGATCCATGGTGACAAGCATACCCTCATCAAAACCATACATCTTGCAAAATGGTTCCCAATTTTTGCAACCAAAATGGGTTACGCTCTCAGAATTATACAGCTTTACTTCAAAATCTATATCATGATGGGTCCTTAGGTGAATTTTCTTTGTTTCCATACTTTCATGGTCTTCAAAACCCATCCTCTCCAAGACGTAGCGTCTTGCATGGCATGGGATAAGCTAGCCGAATTGTAAAAGATGAAAAGTACACGTTGAAATAGTTGAAGTCGTGCTTAATTACGAAAAAATAACACTTGTCGTCGTTGCGTACCGTTTCAACATCGAAGGTCTCCTCCAGCTTAATACTGAAGCGCCGATCTTCGTCCAGGTGAGGCCTGTCGCACTGACCTCGGTCGTCGTGGCACCAGTCGCACTCCCCCTGGAGACTTTCGTCGTCCGAGTACGACATTTCCTATGTTCATAATTCAAATATTAAACATCTACAATTAAATATATGTACTAAAAACCTAAGTTAGATCATTATTATTCATCACGGGTTGACTATCGGTTTGTTGAGTCTTTTCTTGAAAACTCTCAGCTCACGTGGTGTATACATTCGACCGTTGGTGATGTTCGCTCCTCCCTTTGTCCCCGTGTGCATTACACCAAAATGTCTAGCACACGGGAATAAAGGAGAAGCGACCCCCACGACAACAGTCGGGATTCTTCGTCCTCTCATATATATATGGTAGAACTCTCCCTCACTGATTCCTCTCTGACATTTGCGACCGTCGGTGATGGTAGCTCCTCCTTTCGTTCTCGAGTGCATTACACCAAATTGTCTAGCACACGGAAATGAAGGAGAAGCTACCCCCACGACAACAGTCGGGATTCTTCGTCCTCTCATATATCATGGAGACTCGACAGACTTACAGTCAACCCGAAATATCGTTTAATTATCTTTCTAAAAGAGGATTTGGCTGGTCTCACCTCGATGTCGGAGGGGGCGGTGACGGGGACGACGGCGGGGATGATGGAGGGGCCGGGGGCTCCTAGATTTCTGCGAAAACAAAAACCTATAAGCTATCAACTAATCATAGTGCTCTCCAATTTTAGCATTCAAAGTAGGATCGGAGTAGTTTTCCACTTTGAGCATTCAATAAGAAAAATCAAATCACAAAATAAAGTAGTATTCAAATTAGGATGCATTCAATTATAAGCAAAACTACATCATCTCCATGCGTCCGTACATCGTCGAATATTATCACTAATACACCTCGAATACTATCATACATATAGCATCGCTAGTACAGCTAGAACAGTAGCGCCCGACGGGTATCGGCGCGGGCGGTGGACACCCAAAGGGACGGAACCATCACAGGATCATAGCTCCAGTGAGATCCCTGAAGAACCTCCCACGTATTGTCGAACCTGCCCTCCAACGCAACCATGTAGCGACGGACGTGCTGGTCCTCCTCGCTGACACGGTGACGTACCACCTTCGCGGTGTCCGGAAGCCTCGGCACCGTCACTGGCCCACGCGAGCGCCATCAAAGAAGGATCGGGTCAACGACGGGCTGGTTCCTCACCAACCTACGCCCACCGGAAGGTAGCACCTCCCAAAACCAGCCCGGCGGAGCCCAGTCCCGGACATGGCCCCTCTGATCAAGCCGGCCTCCTCCGCCGAGTCGACGACGAGGATGCGGGATAGGCATCGTCGACGTCGATGCGGGAATAATTGGTTTAACTAAAAAAACAAACTAGTTCTATTAATTTCCTTGCTAAAAATAAACTACTTCTATAGTAAAATAAACTAGTTTTGTTAAATCAACTAGTTCAACTACTAATTAAGCACTTACTATAAATAAAATAAAGTAGTTTTATTAATTAATCAACTAGTTCAACTACTAAGCACTTACTATAAATAAATAAAATAAAGTAGTTCTTACTAAAAATAAACTACTTCTATATATAGTAAAATTTAATAAAATAGTTCTATTAATTAATCAACTAGTTCAACTACTAAGCACTTACTATAAATATATAAAATAAAGTAGTTCTTACTAAAAATAAACTACTTC
>NC_057811.1:49716359-49717448 GCF_018294505.1 Triticum aestivum | reverse complement strand
GGGGGAAACTGGCGATGGAAATCTGAAAATTTCCTAAGTGCTGGCTTATATAGCAAAGGCTTTGGTCCCGGTTCAACGCATAAACCGGAACCAATGACCACCCTTTAGTCCCGGTTGGTGGCACCAACCGGGACCAAAGGCCTCTTTTCACCAGCCCAAAGGGCGGGAAGCAGAGGGCTTTGGTCCCGGTTGGTGGCACCAACCGGGACCAAAGGGGAGCATTGGTTCCGGTTGGAGGCACCAACCGGGACTAATGTGCTGGCGCGGTGCGGTGGGAAGTTTAGTCCCACCTCGCTAGCTGAGAGAGCTCAGCACCGGTTTATAAGCTGCGTTGCAGCTCAGGTGCTGAGCTCCTCTCTAATATGCAGGCATTACATGCCTACCTTTGTCACTGCCATGTTGGGCCTATTGGGCCTGCGGGCCTGCATCCTGGCCCATGTGCAGATGGGTTTCTAGTCGTATGCAGGCCGTGTGGCCCATTAGGCGACATTTTTTTATTTTTTCCAGTATTTTTTTGTTTTTTGAATTATTTATTTTCTTTTGATTTTTGCTTTATTTTTTTATTCTTTTTGCTTTTAGCTCAGAATAATTATAAACTTTCTGTTACTCCATTAGTTTCCAAATTTGAATAGTTTAAATTTTATACGGAAACTCGTCTGTTACAAAGAAATTTCATTTTTTAAAACTTATTTGAACTCCTGACTTTTTGTGTGTTCAAAATGCACCATTCAAAGCCACATCATCATTTTTCAATCCTTTCTGACTTCATTTGTTATTTTTCATGCATTTACTAATTATTTTGAGCTATAAGACCCTAAAATTGAAAAGCATTTCAAATGAACTCTGAAAAGGTTGAAAGTTGGCATGATATCATCATTTCATCCACATAGCATGTGCAAGAAAGTTGAGAGGGTTACGGCAAAAACTGGATGCACTTCATGTACAAAACGGACAATCTCTTTCAAAGTATCAGGATTTCATCCGGAAACTCGTCTGTTACAAAGGGATTTCATTTTTTAAAACTTATTTGAACTCCTGACTTTTTGTGTGTTCAAAATGCACCATTCAAAGCCACATCATCATTTTTCA
>NC_057811.1:49712006-49715629 GCF_018294505.1 Triticum aestivum | reverse complement strand
ATAGCATGTGCAAGAAATTTGAGAGGGTTACGGCAAAAGCTGGATGCACTTCGTGTACAAAACGGACAATCTCTTTCAAAGTATCAGGTTTCATACGGAAACTCGTCTGTTACAAAGGGATTTCATTTTTTAAAACTTATTTTAACTCCTGACTTTTTGTGTGTTCAAAATGCACCATTCAAAGCCACACCATCATTTTTCAATCCTTTCTGACTTCATTTGTTATTTTTCATGCATTTACTAATTATTTTGAGCTATAAGACCATAAAATTGAAAAGCATTTCAAATGAACTCTGAAAAGGTTGAAAGTTGGCATCGTATCATCATTTCATCCACATAGCATGTGCAAGAAAGTTGAGATGGTTACGGAAAAACTGGATGCACTTCGTGTACAAAACGGACGATCTCTTTCAAAGTATCAGGATTTCATACGGAAACTCGTCTCTTACAAAGGGATTTCATTTTTAAAACTTATTTGATCTCCTGACTTTTTGTGTGTTCAAAATTAAACATTCAAAGCCACATCATCATTTTTCAATCCTTTCTGACTTCATTTGTTATTTTTCATGCATTTACTAATTATTTTGAGCTATAAGACCATAAAATTGAAAAGCATTTCAAATGAACTCTGAAAAGGTTGAAATTTGGCATGGTATCATCATTTCATCCACATAGCATGTGCAAGATAGTTGGGAGAGTTACGTCAAAAACTGGATGCACTTCGTGTACAAAACGGACAATCTCTTTCAAAGTATCAGGATTTCATGCTGAAACTCGTCTGTTACAAAGGGATTTCATTTTTTAAAACTTATTTGAACTCCTGACTTTTTGTGTGTTCAAAATTAAACATTCAAAGCCACATCATTAATTTTCAATCCTTTCTCACTTCATTTATTATTTTTCATGCATTTACTAATTACTTTGAGCGATAAGACCATAAAATTGAAGAGCATTTCAAATGAACTCTGAAAAGGTTGAAAGTTGGCATCGTATCATCATTTCATCCATATAGCATGTGCAAGAAAGTTGAGAGGGTTACGGCAAAAAGTGGATGCACTTCGTGTACAAAACGGACGATCTCTTTCAAAGTATCAGGATTTCATACGGAAACTCGTCTGTTACAAAGGGATTTCATTTTTTACAACTTATTTGACCTCCTGACTTTTTGTGTGTTCAAAATGCACCATTCAAAGCTACATCATCATTTTTCAATCCTTTCTGACTTCATTTGTTAATTTTCATCCATTTACTAATTATTTTGAGCTATAAGACCATAAAATTGAAAAGCATTTCAAATGAACTCTGAAAAGGTTGAAAGATGGCATGGTATCATCATTTCATCCACATAGCGTGTGCAAGAAAGTTGAGAGGGTTACGGCAAAAACTGGATGCACTTCGTGTACAAAACGGACAATCTTTTTCAAAGTATCAGGATTTCATACGGAAATTCGTCTGTTACAAAGGGATTTCATTTTTTAAAACTTATTTGAACTCCTGACTTTTTGTGTGTTCAAAATGAACCATTCAAAGCCACACCATCATTTTTCAATCCTTTCTGACTTCATTTGTTATTTTTCATGCATTTACTAATTATTTTGAGCTATAAGACCATAAAATTGAAAAGCATTTGAAATGAACTCTGAAAAGGTTGAAAGTTGGCATGGTATCATCATTTCATCCACATAGCATGTGCAAGAAAGTTGAGAGGGTTACGGCAAAAACTGGATGCACTTCGTGTACAAAATGGACGATCTCTTTCAAAGTATCAGGATTTCATACGGAAACTCGTCTGTTACAAAGGGATTTCATTTTTTTAAACTTATTTGAACTCCTGACTTTTTGTGTGTTGAAAATTCAACATTCAAAGCCACATCATCATTTTTCAATCCTTTCTGACTTCATTTGTTATTTTTCATGCATTTACTAATTATTTTGAGCTATAAGACCATAAAATTGAAAAGCATTTCAAATGAACTATGAAAAGGTTGAAAGTTGGCACAGTATCATCATTTCATCCACATAGCATTTGCAAGATAGTTGGGAGGGTTACGGCAAAAACTGGATGCACTTCGTGTACAAAACGGACGATCTCTTTCAAAGTATCAGGATTTCATACGGAAACTCGTCTGTTACAAAGGGATTTCATTTTTTAAAACTTATTTGAACTCCTGACTTTTTGTGTGTTCAAAATTCAACATTTAAAGCCACACCATCATTTTTCAATCCTTTCTGACTTCATTTGTTATTTTTCATGCATTTACTAATTATTTTGAGCTATAAGACCATAAAAATGAAAAGCATTTCAAATGAACTCTGAAAAGGTTGAAATTTGGCATGGTATCATCATTTCATCCACATAGCATGTGCAAGAAAGTTGAGAGGGTTACGGCAAAAAGTGGATGCACTTCGTGTACAAAACGGACAATCTCTTTCAAAGTATCAGGATTTCATACGGAAACCCATCTGTTACAAAGGGATTTCATTTTTTAAAACTTATTTGAACTCCTGAATTTTTTTGTGTTCAAAATGCAGCATTCAAAGCCACATCATCATTTTTCAATCCTTTCTGACTTCATTTGTTATTTTTCATGCATTTACTAATTATTTTGAGCTATAAGACCCTAAAATTGAAAAGCATTTCAAATGAACTCTGAAAAGGTTGAAAGTTGGTATGGTATCATCATTTCATCCACATAGCATGTGCAAGAAAGTTGAGAGGTTACGGCAAAAACTGGATGCACTTCGTGTACAAAACAGACAATTTCTTTCAAAGTATCAGGATTTCATACGGAAACTCGTCTCTTACAAAGGGATTTCATTTTTTAAAACTTATTTGAACTCCTGACTTTTTGTGTGTTCAAAATGCACCATACAAAGCCACATCATTATTTTTCAAACCTTTCTGACTTCATTTGTTATTTTTCATGCATTTACTAATTACTTTGAGCTATAAGACCATAAAATTGAAAAGCAATTCAAATGAACTCAGAAAAGGTTGAAAGTTGGCATGGTATCATCATTACATCTACATAGCATGTGCAAGAATGTTGAGAGGGTTACGGCAAAAAGTGGATGCACTTCGTGTACAAAACGGACAATCTCTTTCAAAGTATCAGGATTTCATACGGAAACCCATCTGTTACAAAGGGATTTCATTTTTTAAAACTTATTTGAACTCCTGACTTTTTGTGTGTTCAAAATGCACCATTCAAAGCCACATCATAATTTTTCCATCCTTTCTGACTTCATTTTTTATTTTTCATCCATTTACTAATTATATTGAGCTATAAGACCATAAAATTGAAAAGCATTTCAAATGAACTCTGAAAAGGTTGAAAGTTGGCATGGTATCATCATTTCATCCACATAGCATGTGCAAGAAAGTTGTTAGGGTTACGGCAAAATTTGGATGCACTTCGTGTACAAAACGGACAATCTCTTTCAAAGTATCTGGATTTCATACGGAAACTCGTCTGTTACAAAGGGATTTCATTTTTTCAAACTTATTTGAACTCCTGACTTTTTGTGTGTTCAAAATGCACCATTCAAATCCACACCATCATTTTTCAATCCTTTCTGACTTCATTTGTTATTTTTCATGCATTTACTAATTATTTTGAGCT
>NC_057811.1:49661410-49711996 GCF_018294505.1 Triticum aestivum | reverse complement strand
AGGATTTCATCCGGAAACTCGTCTGTTACAAAGGGATTTCATTTTTTAAAACTTATTTGAACTCCTGACTTTTTGTGTGTTCAAAATGCACCATTCAAAGCCACATCATCATTTTTCAATCCTTTCTGACTTCATTTGTTATTTTTCATGCATTTACTAATTATTTTGAGCTACAAGACCCTAAAATTGAAAAGCATTTCAAATGAACTCTGAAAAGGTTGAAAGTTGGCATGGTATCATCATTTCATCCACATAGCATGTGCAAGAAAGTTGAGAGGGTTACGGCAAAAACTGGATGCACTTCGTGTACAAAACGGACAATCTCTTTCAAAGTATCAGGATTTCATACGGAAACTCGTCTGTTACATAGGGATTTCATTTTTTAAAACTTATTTGAACTCCTGACTTTTTGTGTGTTCAAAATGCACCAGTCAAAGCAGAGACTGATTTTGAATGGTGCATATTCAACACACAAAAAGTCTGTAAAGATCGCCAACCCCAACATAAAAAAATGAGCATAGATGCGCTTATAGAGAAAATTCAACCTAAATTCATAATAAATTTCTATGAATTTCAGAGAAACTCACTGTGAATTTAGGCCAAATTCCCTGTATAAGGGCATCTATTTTCATTTTGAGAGGAGCTCAACAAGGCAGAGAGGGACGTGTTTTTTTCTCTTTTGATTTATTTGTTTTGTTTTGTTTCTACTTTCAACAAAAAACTTATTTATTTTATTTCTAATTACTTATGTATTTTACTTTAATTATTTTATTTTTATTTATTTTACTCTGCTATTTTTATTTATTTTACTGCTGCTATTTTTACTTAATTTATTAAGGTTTATTTATTGTAGTTACTATAGTTTATTTTATTTTATTTTATTAAGGTTTATTTAGTTTTATTTATTTTATTAAGGTTTGTTTATTTTATAAATATAAAAAAATGAACATAGATGCGCTTATAGAGAAAATTAAATTTACTGTGAATTTAGGTGAAATTCCCTGTATAAGGGCATCTATTTTCACTTTAAGAGAAGCTCAACAAGGCATAGAGGGACGGGCTTATAAACTGATGTGAGCGCCCTTCGGTTGGCGAGGTGGGACTAAACACTGGCCGCAACTAGGACCAGCCCTTTAGTCCCGGTTTGTGGTATGAACCGGGACTAAAGGGTGGTGGGCCAGGAGCGTGGCCCATTGGTCCCGGTTTGTCCCACCAACCGGGACCAAAGGGTCCGGACGAACCGGGACCAATGCCCCCACGAGGCCCGGCAGGCCCCTGGCCGCACGAACCGGGACCAATGCTCACATTAGTCCCGGTTCGTGACTGAACCGGGGCTAATGTGAAAACTGCCCTGTGACCTAAGCCATGTTTTCTACTAGTGTTAGGTCATCTCCGTGGCTACACCGACCCTCGCGCTGCCGCTGCGTCACCTCATCGGGCCATAGCGAGGATGGCAAGCGGTTCTTGCCGTCGCCCCATGGTTCTCTCCGCGACTGCACCGACCCGCGCCCTGCCGCTGCGTCGCCCCTTCGGGTCGTAGTGCCGCGGCCCGCGGTCCATCGCCGCCCCGAGGCCGTCCGCTCAGGCCGTCCCAGTGGCTGCACCGACCCTCGCACTGCCACTTCGTTGCCTCATCGGGTCGTAGCGAGCGTGGCGCGCGGTCCCTGCAACCGTCCTGAGGTCTTCCCCGCCGTCGCCCCGACCCACGTGCTGCCGCTGTGTCGCCCCTTCGGGCCGTAGCGTCGCGGCTCGCGGTCCACTCCGCCGTCCCCGCGCGTCGACTTCTACGTGGTATGCGTCGCGCCGTCTTCTAGGCGCGAGAACGCCACCGTCCGCGCCGGTCTTCGTCACGCTGTCGGGTTCTTCCTCACCTACTCCGAGCACCGTCGCCGCGCTTCTGACCTAGCCGCCGCCGCCTCCTCCTCAGGCCGCCACTGCCGCTCTTCTTCCCGGTCCACGGCGACTACCTTGACATCGGCTACCCCGACTCGACATCGACCACGACGTTCTTCGCACGGCTACCTCGACCATGGCTACACCACTCATGCTCTCGGCTACATCGATAAACGGCACAAAGGGCTACCGCCTTGCTTGAGCAACCTCGTCGGTTCCACTCCAGCCACGACTTCCGTGATGCATCGACCATTCGACTGTGGGGGGTGTCCGTCGGCTTACCTTCGAATTCTTCTCCAGTCTCACCGTCTGCATCGCTACCGTTGTGACTGCAGGGGGATGTAGAGTATATTGATTATTAGGAAAGACGAGATAGACTAGGATTTGTTCTGGCTTGTCTTGTACTCCAAGTTGATCATTGTACTCCTATATATATACCCACGAGGCTCAAGCAATACAATCGACTATTCCATCAATCTCTGTCTCCCTTCTAACAAAGCATATGCCGTCTCACCATCATGTCTCGGCTTTACCAGGCGTTTTTCTTCTTTATTTCAGTTTCTTTCAAGAATCAAGACTACCAAGGACAATCAAAGTCAGTATATAAATAATATTTCAACTCATGTACGCCTAAAGTGTTGCCTGCATGTTGTCATGAAAATAGTGGCTACATGGATCATCAGATTAAGGTAAATACATATCTCAATACATCATGCTTATGATAATTTCTAATTGTCACTTTGTGCGGAGTAGGAAATACAGAAGTGCATTAGTAAGAAATTTGTAAAAAAAATCCTACATACAGCTATTTGTGGTCGTTATTAGAAGGGCAAAGGGAGCTTCCTAACTCTGATGGTCAGAAACATAGTCTAAGTATCAGGGGCAATAACCACCCTGCAAGGCTCCAAAAAGGTATTTGTTTCCCTTACCATGTCCATGATGCAGCTCCGATGACAAAGTAAAGTTCTGTCACTCCACACACGTATTCCTCTCCTTTTCTTTTGCGTGTCTGTGATCATACACTCAGGTTTTTCTTTCTATTTTGTTAATCATTCATGCCCGATGCTTTTTCATTCCTTCCCCTCCCCTCTCACTGTTGTTCATCAGGATTGTCGCAACTACCTGCCTCTTGGTTTCGGTTCAACCTTCTGACCGCAGCGCATTGCTTCTACTGCAAAGATTAACACTATACTTCGTATGATATAAGATAACCCTGTCATGAATTTTATGTTTAATATAGTCGCTTTGTGATTATCTCTATTCTACAGTCTGGATGGTCAAGCAATAACATGGTTTGCTTCTTTATTCTTGCAAGTATACAACACTTTCTAGCCATTCTTTTATATTTATCCAAATAAATATAATCTCACACAACACTGACAGCCGACGACCTTCTCTGCTCTTGAATCGGTATGAATGACCGATGAAGATTTTAATTTCCAAATACATATTCCATTTATCAGCCCTTTGGTTATATTGTCATAGAATATAGTCACAAGCTTGAAAGAAGACATAAGTGGATGTCTTAGATATGAATGGCATAAAAGTTAGTCGTCTGTAGTGTGTTTCTGACAAATTAAGTGTATGTGCCATTTTTTTCAATTGTGATCGTAATTATACATGTTATCAATCATATAGAAACGATTCAGCCTTAAATACTTTTTAAAACTATGATGAGTTATCGATCCATCCAAGTGAGATAGGCAAACTGACTCCTGATGAGAAGGGAAGTGAGACCTTACGTGACTCTCCCAGTTCTGTAATGAGAACATGAAACATCAAATTTGTACAAACAGTTAGACAGCTGCACCTAAGTCGAAGGTAAACAAAATCCACATGATATGTGATTAATCCCAGCAAAACACACAGTAAGAAGGAACAAAACATATGATTAATCAGAGCAAACTGAATGATTGTGTAATACTGAAGTAGAGGCATTTTTTTTTTCGAAAAAGGGGGACTCCCCGGCCACTGAAGTAGAGGCATATAATTACTTCGTTATTATCTCTATACTACGATCCGATGTTCTAGCAATAACATGGTTTATTGTTTGTGCAGAACCAAACATGTACACCTTGCAGTCTAGGCATTGTTTTATATTATTCCCATATATCAATATGAGTTCACACAACACTGATGGCCGACAACCTTCTCTGCCCTTGGATTAGGAGCCCACATATGACTGACGGGTGAAGATTTTTTTCTCTACTCTTGCATCGTCGAGCTAATTTTTATCATTGTAGAACTTCAGTCAGGAAGACACTTAACTTATATTTTGTTTTTGTTTAGAATATGGTTTGTCAATTCTAGCTTATAAGCCTTTTATATGGAATTCCATGGATCCTATATTTCTATTCAGACAACATTGGCAGCCTTTAATTCCATTGACACTGCTAACTTGCAATACAATGTCTTCAGGGAATGACAGCGTGAACAAAACTAAGTGCAACCTTATACGATATATACAAAACTGCAGAGATGTGAAATGATCCCTCAGTCCACCTTACTGGTTACTATGCTAAGCCAAATATTCACTTTGGTTTTGCTGAAAGGAGTCTGGCATATCCATGCATGGATACAGAACCACCATACATTCTATTATGACTTATATGTAATGGATATTTTAAACTATACAATAATAATCAAGTATTGTAAATCATAGTATTATTGTCAGTTCTGATTGTCATTCTATTGCCAATGTTCAAATTCCTACAAAAAAATCTCACTTAAATATATTGCAACCAATTCCCGCAGCAACGCGCGGGGCATCATCTAGTATATAGTACTAACAGCCACAAGTATTCACTACTAGTACATTTTTCCAATAGTTCCGCTCTAAAAACACTATAACTCCACACCATATAGCCTACCCACCCAGTGATAAAGTTCCAGTAAAGGCCTTGTTTTGCAAGCAATAAACATGTGCATAAAAACTAAATCTCTCTGGCAGCAATACAGAGAACAAGTTAACAAGCGTCAAGCGGTACACACAACGATCCCTGTCAAAGCCAACATTATCTTCACTTTCAGGTTCTCAGCCCAATCCAATGCTGATCCTGCTCAAATTTGTTCAACACAAGATGCTACTCAATTTCATTTCAGTAAAACTCAACATTTTAAAAAATCAACCATCAGCAAAACTTTAAGCTGATCGCATACCTTGAAAATTTCAGAAACCTCTCCTTCCTAGCTAGAAAAGCATAGGGGCCTAGCCTACAGGTTGACCTTTTGCAAATATCAACAAATGCGATATGTACGCAAAAGATCAAATCAGCAATTAAACATCTCGCACATGAGTATAACTGAAAAGACAATTAAGTTTCCCACACAAGCTTGTGGTTCTAGCCCAGCTTAGGCAGAACAAGCCACATTTGCATATGGTAAGACCATAGGAGTAGCTTCGGCGGTTGGGGTTACCACCTGCCTGCTCCGTCCTGTTACAACTTTCGGCGGTAATATTTCTCACCCCCTCCCCACGGAAAATTTCCACAGTGCACTATTTTTGCATTCAGGAACATCTTTTCCAGTTTTAACAGGGGTAACTTCATAAGTTACTGGACATATTACAGAGGAACTTTATTAGACTAGAAATAGAGCAGACTTATGCGAAGGAAGACGAGGCAATCTTCAGGCATCAAACCCATCTACAAAATGAGCACAAGACAGTGCAATCTTCAGGCATCAAACCAGACTATGGCTTTTTGAAGGGGCTTGCCACTGACAAATCATGGATATGCTTCTTAACAAGGCACTCGGTCTGTATGAAGTATTCCTGAACTCAACACATGTCAATCAGTCCATATTCAGTAGGGCTAATCCTGAATTCAAACCGAGCATCTCGGGAAGCTCTGTTTTTCACTTGTAGCAGCATGCGCAGATAAGCCGCCTTTCCACGGCTGTACCCATTATATACTTCAAATTCAATTCTGTCTAGCACCTTTGCATTCAAGACAAAGAACCTCGCAAATTCAAGCTGGTTCCCAATGCCCAAGAATGACTTGAACACCACTTTTTTGAGACGGGTCTCAAGGCATTCGATTGGATGTAGTGGGTCATACAGAGGCTCATTTCTCTTATCCCTGCGTAGATGAAACTGCGAAATGGGAAGGGGGGCATATGTTAAAACTGTCGCTAACTAGATAACATCATAGGTCAAACAAATGGGACAAATGAGTACTCACAGTGACATAGAGCTTTTCCAAACAGGGGAACCACTTGAGGATGTTAAGAACTGCATCCAGTTTATCTCCAGAAGACCTGAGAGCAAAAACCTTCACAGTGTGCATCGAGTTTGTGGAGCTAACTGAGCTTATTCCCTGAAGAAAACAAACAATGAACATAAAAAATATATTTATCTACATGTAGGAATGCCGAATGCAACATTAGAAGATGAACCTGCTGCTACCTTGAAGAGTAGGAGCTTGGAGACGACCACTAAGAAAGAGCCCAATATCTCCAGATTAGGCGCCTTAATTACCCTGATAGTGACGCAATCATCTCGGTTACAGTCAGTTAATAGTAACCTTAGAAGACAAGGAGCATCCTCGATGACCAGTTCCACTTTTTTACTAGAGCTATGACGGAATATGATGCTCCTAATAGTCGGCGAGATAACACGGAGGCGACCCGGAGCACGAAAATCGGCCATGTATAAGCTTTCCAAGGCATGGCAGCCGGAGAGCAGTCTATGGAAGACCTCCTCTGAGATGGAAATGTTAAACAAGGTGAGCTTGTTGAGATTGCGGAAATTCATGGGCGGCACGATCTCGAAGGGGAACTTGCAATGGTCGATCTTGGCAGCCAGGATGGTGGACGCAGAGCGGAGCACTGATTCCAGCAGCGGGGGGTTGGCGTTGCTGATATGGAGCTCCTCGAGGTGGGCGAGGGCCGGGGAGTGAAGCCAGCTCGCCGCCTGGGCGTGGAGACCGCCGGCGCCGGCGCCGCGGCAGAGGAAGTAGAATCGGCGGGCGGGGCCAGGGTGCTTGGAGATTATCTCGGAGACGGCGGAGGGTGGGACGCGGGAGGAGGTGGGGACGCCCCGGGGTCGGGTGCTGACCTCGAGGTTGAGAGGCGTGGAGTGCCAGAGGTGGCGCCACCGGTGGGAGAGGACTGGCGTCCGGCCGCCGTCCTTGGTGGGGAGGAGGGAGATGATGGTGCCGAGGATGGCGTCGGGGAGCCTGCTGATGAAATCGTCGGCGGTGGTCACGCCGCAGTCGACACTCCGTGCTCGCTTCGCTACGGACCCATGGGATTCGGCGGCCGCCGCCGTACCCGCGGTCTCCTCCTTCTCCATGGCCGGCGACCGGCAGGCAAGTCGGAACCGAGACGGAGGGATAGGGTTGGCCTGGCCGCCGCCCGCCGCGGCTTACTGGGTAGGCAGCGGTGCCTCCTATATTTAACCGGGGACTTGACTCACACACTCTCCCGCATTAACTTGGGATTTTGCGTACAGCCAAGCGTTGAGTACCACGTTCATGCGAATCCTGCCAGTATTAAATCACGAGGACACGAACCATCAGACCACACCAAAAGCAGCTGAAAAATGGACGAACTGAACCGTCACCAAAAATAACCGACTTAAATGATAAGAGTGTGAGCAGAATACCAAGAGTGACAGTAGCAGAATCGATACATCATCAACAGAAAAACAAAAAGCAGTCCAGTAAACAAACTTACTTCCATGCACGGGTGATTCACAATTCATGTGTGGATCTGATCTGAAACGCCACAGCAAACAAATTTGACCGTGCATAAACATAAAAACGCCGACGATACGCATCGAACATATTAAGGATGAACGGGGCGCTAGGCACAACCGCGCTGCGTCCACGTAGGCTATGAATAGACCGTTGCGTCCACGTAGGCTATGAATAGTGTCGAGGCAGCGCTCGAGCGAGCGGAAAAAGCAACGGGCAGCGAGAGGAAAAAGCTCCCAGACGTGCGGGCGCGGCGGCGACCCCATGGCGGGCTGGGTCGGAGAGGTCCCCCGCGTCCCTCCTTCCCCGCTCGGCACTCTCTACCTCTAGTGCAGCCGCTGCCTCCCTCCGCTCTTCCCATCTCGCCAGAGCAGCCGCACCCAGAGTCCTTCCCGCCACCCCGAGTAGCCTTCATTCCTACTCGCTCCAGAGTTCGAGTAGCCCCCATGTCTGCCCCCGCTGGAGTTCAGTTGTAGGGGAGGAGTGGATCGACAACGGGGCAACAAATAAGAGGATGGGAGATCGAGAAGGAAGGGAGCCGTTGCAGAGGGAGGGGTGACGAGGGTGGGTGGAGGTCAGGCATCAACAACGGATCCGCGGCGGAGTGTAAGAGGTGGTGCCTACCGGCCGCCACCTCACCACCGGCTCCTGTTTGCCGGCGGCAAGGAGAAGGGCACCGATGATGTGCTGCTCTGTCTCGGGGCTCAGCGCCCTCTTCGACACATAGGTTGGCGGGCTCTCGCTCTGCACCTGCACTCTGACGACCGCGCTTCATGTGACAGCGCTGGATAGCGGTTTGGCCTTTCTTCTTCTGCTCAACACACTTGCGATTTCTTTGCTTTCCCCGTTCCTCTTTGTCTTCTGCTGTACTAGGTCCCGCTACTTACCGTGCTCTTCATTTCCTTCTTATGTAGATCAATCAATCTTGGCGTTGTATGCGAGTGGCTGCTCTAGGAGGTACCTTCTTCCTTGCTCTCCTTCTGTTTGACGAAATGCGTGTAAGCTGTTGTACCCTTGTTTCTTGTTTTTTCCCATCCGCGGGTTCTTTGTTCGTTCGCTTCGCCTCGCCCTCTTCGGCTGGACAGGTTCGGCTCGCCTGTCTTTCTTGCTTGTTTTACTTTGATTGTCGTGCTAGCCTCCGTTTACCCCTCCTGCTATAGCATGTGCGTTTTTCTTGCTCGCGAATATCCTTCTCTTTGTACTGGATTTGATTATTTACATTTCGGGTTTGCATATGTTGTAAGCGATGTCGAGCTCCTGGAGGTTGGCGAGGGCCCGGGAGCGAAGCCAGCTCTCCGCCTGGGCGCAGAGGTCGCCGGCGCCATGGAAGTGGAAGGAGAACCAGTGTGTGGGGCCATGGTGCTGGGAGATTGTCTTGGAGACGGCGGAGAGTGGGACGTCGGAGGGGGTGGGGACGGGGCCGGCGACGCGGGGGGTCGGGTGCTGACCTGACGATAAAGGGTTTCCCCCTGAAGGAAATATGCCCTAGAGGCAATAATAAAGTTATTATTTATTTCCTTATTTCATGATAAATGTTTATTATTCATGCTAGAATTGTATTAACCAGAAACTTAGTACATGTGTGAATACATAGACAAAACATAAGTGTCCCTAGTATGCCTCTACTAGACTAGCTCGTTTATCAAAGATGGTTATGTTTCCTAACCATAGACATGTGTTGTCGTTTGATGAACGAGGTCACATCATTAGGAGAATGATGTGATGGACAAGACCCATTCGTTAGCTTAGCATTATGATCGTTACCGTTTCATTGCTACTGCTTTCTTCATGACTTATACATGTTCCTCAAACTATGAGATTATGCAACTCTCAAATACCGGAGGAACACCTTGTGTGCTATCAAACGTCACAACGTAACTGGGTGATGATAAAGATGCTCTACAGGTGTCTCCGAAGGTGTTTGTTGAGTTGGCATAAATCAAGATTAGGATTTGTCACTCCGTGTATCGGAGAGGTATCTTTGGGCCCTCTCGGTAATACTCATCACTATAAGCCTTGCAAGCAATGTGACTAATGAGTTAGTTGCGGGATGAAGTATTACGGAACGAGTAAAGAGACTTGCCAGTAACGAGATTGAACTAGGTATGATGATACCGACGATCGGATCTCGGGCAAGTAACATACCGATGACAAAGGGAATGACGTATGTTGTTATGCGTTTGACTGATAAAGATCTTCGTAGAATATGTGGGAGCCAATATGAGCATCCAGGTTCCGCTATTGGTTATTGACTCGAGATGTGTCTCGGTCATGTCTACATAGTTCTCGAACCCGTAGGGTCCGCACGCTTAACGTTTGATAACGATTTGTATTAAAGAGTTATGTGATTTGATGACCGAAGATAGTTCGGAGTCCCGGATGAGATCATCGACATGACGAGGAGTTTCGAAATGGTCGAGACGTAAAGATCGATATATTGGAAGGCTATATTCGGACATCGGAAAGGATTCGAGTGATTCGGGTATTTTTCGGAGTACCGGAGAGTTACGGGAATTCGTATTGGGCCTTAATGGGCCATACGGGAAAGGAGATAAAGACCTCATGGGTGGCTGCGCCCCTTCCCCATGGACTGGTCCGAATCGGACTAGGGAAGGGGGGCGCCCCCTTCCTTCCTTCTACTTCTCCCTTCCCCTTTTCCTATTCCATGTGGGAGGTGGAATCCTACTAGGACTCCACACTTTGGCGCACCCTATGAGGGCCAACCTCCTTCTCCCTCCATCCTTTATATACGTGGCCAGGGGGCACCCCATAGACACACAAGTTGATTTTTTAGCCATGTGCGGTGATACGTCTCCGTCGTATCTACTTTTCCAAACACTTTTGCCCTTGTTTTGGACTCTAACTTGCATGATTTGAATGGAACTAACCTGGACTGACGCTGTTTTCAGCAGAATTGCCATGGTGTTATTTATGTGCAGAACAAAAGTTCTCGGAATGACCTGAAACTCCACGGAACTTATTTTTGGAAAATATTAAAAATACTGGAAGAAGAATCCACGTCAGGGGGGGCTCCACCTGTCCACGAGGGTGGGGGGGCGCACCCCTTGCCTCGTGGGCCCCCTGTTGCTCCACCGACCTCAACTCCAACTCCATATATTCGTGTTCGGGGAGAAAAAAATCAGAGAGAAAGATTCATCGCGTTTTACGATACGGAGCCGTCGCCAAGCCCTAAAACCTCTCGGGAGGGCTGATCTGCAGTCCGTTCGGGGCTCCGGAGAGGGGAATGCGTCGCCGTCGTCATCATCAACCATCCTCCATCACCAATTTCATGATGCTCACCGCCGTGCGTGAGTAATTCCATCGTAGGCTTGCTGGACGGTGATGGGTTGGATGAGATTTATCATGTAATCGAGTTAGATTTGTTAGGGTTTGATCCCTAGTATCCACTATGTTCTGAGATTGATGTTGCTATGACTTTGCTATGCTTAATGCTTGTCACTAGGGCCCGAGTGCCATGATTTCAGATCTGAACCTATTATGTTTTCATGAATATATGTGAGTTCTTGATCCTATCTTGCAAGTCTATAGTCACCTACTATGTGTTATTATCCGGCAACCCCGAAGTGACAATAATCGGGACCACTCCCGGTGATGACCGTAGTTTGAGGAGTTCATGTATTCACTATGTGTTAATGCTTTGGTCCGGTACTCTATTAAAAGGAGGCCTTAATATCCCTTAGTTTCCGCTAGGACCCCGCTGCCACGGGAGGGTAGGACAAAAGATGGCATGCAAGTTCTTTTCCATAAGCATGTATGACCATATTCAAAATACATGCCTACATTACATTGATGAATTGGAGCTAGTTCTGTGTCACCCTATGTTATGACTGTTACATGATGAACCGCATCTGGCATAATTCTCCATCACCGATCCAATGCCTACGAGCTTTTCACATATTGATCTTCGCTTATTTACTTTACCGTTGCTACTGTTACAATCACTACAAAACCCAAAAATACTACTTTTGCTATCGTTGCCGTTACTTCCATATTACTTTGCTACTAAATACTTTGCCGCAGATACTAAGTTATCCAGGTGTGGTTGAATTGACAACTCAATTGCTAATACTTGAGAATATTCTTTGGCTTCCCTTGTGTCGAATCAATAAATTTGGGTTGAATACTCTACCCTCGAAAACTGTTGTGATCCCCTATACTTGTGGGTTATCAAGACTATTTTCTGGCGCCGTTGCCAGGGAGCATAGGTCTATTCTTTGAGTCACTTGGGATTTATATCTGCTGGTCATTATGAGGAACTTGAAAGACGCAAAAACAACAATTTATCCCTCAACTACGAGGGGAGGTAAGGAACTGCCATCTAGCTCTGCACTTGATTCACCTTCTGTTTTGAGTAAGCTTGCGACACCTAAACCTGCTTCTGCTATTAATTCTAATACGTCGCATGTTATTGATGATGCCACTTCTGCTATGCATGATACTTATGATGAAACTACTTCTATGCTTGATACTACCGTGCCACTTGGTGAATTTCTTGATGAACAACTTGCTAGGGCTAGAGAGAATGAAAGTATTGAAACTGATAATATTGATGATAGTGATGATGAAGACTCTCCCCCTAATAAATATGAATTACCTGTTGTTCCTGAGGGTTATGTTATGGATGAAGAAGCTGCTAGAGCTATTTTAGCTTGCAATGATAGATAGGATCTTAAGAAGTTATTAGCTAAATGGAAGCAGCAATCTCTTAATGCTAGAATGAAACCTGACCCTACTTTTGCTACTTCACCTATCTGTGTTACTGATAAGGATTATGAATTCTCTGTTGATCCTGATATAATTACTTTGGTTGAATCTGATCCTTTTTATGGCTATGAATCTGAAACTGTTGTGGCACATCTTACTAAATTAAATGATATAGCCACCCTGTTCACTAATGATGAGAGAACTCGCTATTTTTATATCCTTAAAATATTTCCATTCTCATTAAAGGGTGATGCTAAGATATGGTTTAATTCTCTTGATCCTGGTTGTGTGCGTAGTCCCCAAGATATGATTTATTACTTCTCTGCTAAATATTTCCCTGGTCATAAGAAACAAGCTGCTTTAAGGGATATATATATAATTTTGTGCAAATTGAAGAAGAGAGTCTCCCACAAGCTTGGGGGAGGCTTCTCCAATTACTTAATGCTTTGCCTGATCATCCTCTTAAGAAAAATGAAATACTTGATATCTTTTATAATGGACTAACCGATGCTTCCAGACATTACCTGGATAGTTGTGCTAGTTCTATTTTCAGGGAAAGAACATCAGATGAAGCTGAAATTATATTGAATAATATGTTGACAAATGAAAATAATTGGACACTTCCTGAGCCAATTCCTGAACCAATTCCTAAACCAACTCCGAAGAAGAGGGGTGTTCTATTTCTCAGCCCTAAAGATATGCAAGAGGCAAAGAAATCTATGAAAGAAAAAGGTATTAAAGCTGAAGATGTTAAGAATTTACCTCCTATTGAAGAAATACATGGTCTAAATTTACCGCCTGTTGAAGAAACATATGATCTTAATCCATCACCTATTGAAGAAACTCACGGTCTTGATAACCCGACACAGGTAGTAAAGGTAAATTCTCTCTATAGATTTGATGAAGGTGATATTCGTCGTTATAAGTCTGCTAGACAATGCTTAGATGAGTTTGACAATTTTATTGTTAAACAAGAAAACTTCAATGCTTATATTGGTAGACAATTGAAATATAATTCTGATACACTTGAACACTTGGGTGATTATATGTCTAGAGTTAAAGGTAAGCTTAAACTCATTAGTAAACATGCTTCTATGGTTACCACCCAAGTAGAACAAGTACTTAAAGCTCAAAATGATTTGCTCAATGAAATGAATAGTAAGAAAAATGATTTTGCTGTTAGAGTGGCTACTAGAACTGGTAAAATGACTCAGGAACCTTTGTATCCTGAAGGCCACCTTAAGAGAATTGAGCAGGATTCTCAAAGAAATAATTTAGATGCACCTAGTCCTTCTAAAAAGAAGAAAAAGAAAAATGATAGGACTTTGCATGCTTCTAGTGAACCTGTTGTTGAAACACCTGAGAATCCAAATGATATTTCTATCTCTGATGCTGAAACACAATCTGGTAATGAACATGAACCTAGTGATAATATTAATGAAGATGTTCATGTTGATGCTCAACCTAGTAATGATAATGATATAGAAATTGAACCTGCAGTTGATCTTGATAACCCACAATCAAAGAATCAATGTTATGATAAGAGATACTTTGTTGCTAGGAAGCATGGTAAAGAAAGAGAGCCATGGGTTTAGAAACCCATGCCTTTTCCTCCCAAACCATCCAAGAAAAAGGATGATGAGGATTTTGAGCGCTTTGCTGAAATGATTAGACCTATCTTTTTGCGTATGCGATTAACTGATATGCTCAAAATGAATCCTTATGCTAAGTATATGAAAGAAATTGTCACTAATAAAAGAAAGATACCGGAAGCTGAAATTTCCACCATGCTTGCTAATTACACTTTCAAGGGTGGAATACCTAAGAAACTAGGAGAACCAGGAGTACCAACTATACCATGCTCCATTAAAAGAAACTATGTTAAAACTGCTTTATGTGACCTTGGAGCCGGTGTTAGTGTTATGCCTATCTCTTTATATCGTAGACTTGACTTGAATAAGTTCACACCTACTGAAATATCTTTGCAAATGGCTGATAAATCAACTACTATACCTGTCGGTATTTGTGAGGATGTGCCTGTTGTGGTTGCAAACGTTACTATTTTAACAGACTTTGTTATTCTTGATATTCCCGAGGACGATAGTATGTCTATTATTCTTGGAAGACCCTTTTCGAATACTGCAGGGGCTGTTATTGATTGCAAAAAGGCAATGTCACTTTTCATAATGGTAATGAGCATACGGTACACTTTCCGAGGAAACAACCACAAGTCCACAGTATCAATTCTATTGGAAAAATTCCATCAATTATTTTTGGAGGTTTTGAATTTCCTCTATCTACTGTCAAGAAGAAATATGATATTCTTATTATTGGGGATGTGCATATCCCCGTTGAGGTAACATAGTATTATTCGAAATTTCTCCGGTTCCATTAGTCGGAATGAGTTTGTTAACAAGACTTGATCAACCTTGTTAGTGGATTCCTTTTGATGAGCATGAGATGGATGAAGTTAGAAAGCACAACCTTCTGTACCCTCTTTCTACTTTCTGCTATTTAGTTGAAATAAAGTGAAAATAGTATTTTCCTGTCTGTTTTCTGAATTATCCGTGCAATATAAAAATACCCCGAAAATAAAAGTTCTCCAAATGCCCTGCCAATCTAATATGATTTTTTCTGGAATATTTGAGAATATCTAGCACTGAGAACACAGCAGGGGAGCAAGCACCTGGCCACGAGGGTCCAGGGCGCGCCCACCCCTACATGGCGCCCCCCTGCCTCGTGGGCCCACGGTGGCTCCCCTCCACTAATCCTGCACCCACACACTTCTTCCTCCCAAAAAAATCACCATCCAGCTCAAGCACGAGTTCTAGCTCATTTTGCTGCGATTTTCGACCTCCTTGTTCAAAGCACCTCTCGCAAAACTGCTTTGGGAGATTGTTCCTTGGTATGTGACTCCTCCATTGGTCCAATTAGTTTTTGTTCTAGTACTTTATTCATTGCAAATTTGTGCTACCTAGGTGACCATGTTCTTGAGCTTGCATGTCAAATTTATATGGTTCCAAGTAGTTCTAATGCATGATATAGTCTCTAGGCACTTGTGGGAGTAGTTTCTACCAATTTTGTTGAGCTTGGTTTACTTTTATTTAAAGTTACTAAAAATTTCAGAATTTTCCAGAAAATAATGAAGAGATTTTTGAGGGGCTCATCGAGCCGAAGTTCGAAGGAAAAGCAAAGTGAGGAAGCAGAGAGGCCCAAATATAATTTGCCTCGCACCGCGGAGGTTTGGCCGTGTGAATGGCCTTCCGATGATTTCTTGAGAGCAGCCGGGATTTATGATGATTTTTATGAATTGGCTGAGAATGCAGGCCTCACCGACTTCCTCCGCGACCAACGCGAATAGTATCTCTTACTCACCAATACTTTTGTGCAAAACTTCTACTATTACCCTAAGGAATCACCTCCTTCAGTAGAGTTTCATTTATATGATGTGGTCAAGAAGATGCCACTAGATGAATTTTGCAGGGTTTGCAAAATACCTTTCGAGGGTAGTTTAGAGGAACCACATCGTAAAGATGTGGATGGGTTTATTGACACTATTACTGTAGGGGAAACTAGGAAGGTTTCCGATGCAAGAATCACTAGCATACATTTTCCTGTTTTACGCTACTTTGCAATATTTGCTAGTCGTTGCTTAATTGGTCACGGAAACTGTGGAAACCTTAGTGTTCCTGATATTATTATTTTGTTCCATGGTTTATTCTGTGATAACTCTGTTAGTATGGGCGGTATTATTGCTAAACGTTTAAGTCTAAACCGTACAAAGGGCCCCATCTTTGGAAGTATTTACGCTTCACGCCTTGCTGCACACTATAACATACCTATTAGGCACTATGAAAAAGAAGAAAAATTGCTGCCCACTGTTTATTTAGATTATAAGAGTATGGTAGCGCATGACTTTATTGTTAAGAATAGGGAAGGGGCGCTTAAATACAAATTGTTCTTTGATAAACATCACCCTGAGACTATTACCTTGCCTGCCCCTTCCTTGTTTGATTTATCTGCAGGTCCGTATCTCGTTCCGCTGGCGGCCATTCACGCCTACCGGAACCCTACATCAGCCACAAAGCCGGAGCCGGAACCACAATTTGAACCTCCACGATAGTCTAATTACCAGTGGGATCCGGAGATGATTGCCAACCAGTGGCAATCAGAGTCTTCTTCATCTCAGTACGACCCCGGCTATAACTATGGATATCCGCCAGGCCATCCGTGGCAATAAACCAACTTAGGCCAAAAGCCTAGGCTTGGGGGAGTACGTATTTCTCACCAACATTACATTCATGTTCACACACTCATTGCTAGTTGTCGGTGCTCATACTCTTTCACTGTAATATCCATGCTAGTTTATTTTCCTTTTTCTTGCTTTCTTCTTGTGTGTTTAATAAACCTTAAGAAAACCAAAAAATTTAGTGTAGCTTTTGATTAGTTTACTTTCTTGCTGTAGTAGTAATAATTAAAAGAAAACCCAAAAATATTTCCCGTTCTTCTTTTGCTTGTTGGGAGCTTTCCCGTGTAAATAGTTTTATTTCTTTTCTTTTCTTTGGGGGTTGATAGGAGAAGACCATAATTAAATTGTTGAAGTGGCTCTTATATGCATTATTGTCGATTTAACCAAGAGCCCATATTGACTTGTCTTCTCCTGTTTATTGAATGCTCGCAGATTCCAGCTTAGTCCAATGCACGTGCACTATTATTATTATTCACATCATTCGGTCGTGCAAGTGAAAGGCAATTATGACGATATGTGATGGACTGATTGAGATGAGAGAAGCTGGTATGAACTCGACCTCTCTTGTTTTTGTAAATATGATTAGTTCATCGTTCCTGATTCAGCCTATTATGAATAAACATGTTTGCAATGACAATTAGAGATTATAGTTGCTCGTGCCATGCTTGATTAGCTATGAGTTATAATGGTTTACCTTGCGTGCCAACATGCTATTAAAATGGTTGTGATGTGGTATAGTGGGGTGGTATCCTCCTTTGAATGATTCAAGTGACTTGACTTGGCACATGTTCATGCATGTAGTTGAAACAAAATCAACATAGCCTTCACGATATTTATGTTCATGGTGGATTATATCCTACTCATGCTTGTACTCAATGTTTATTAATTTTAATGCATGTTCATGATTGTTGTCGCTCTCTAGTTGGTCGCTTCCTAGTCTTTTGCTAGCCTTCACTTGTACTAAGCAGGAATATTGCTTGTGCATCCAATCCCTTAAACCCCAAAGTTATTCCATATGAGTCCACTATACCTTCCTATATGCGGTATCTACCTGTCGTTCCAAGTAAATTTGTATGTGCCAAACTCTAAACCTTCAAATGAAATTCTGTTTTGTATGCTCGAGTAGTTCATGTTTCAACTAGGGCTGTCCGTATCTTCCATGCTAGGCGGGTTATTCTCAAGAGGAGTGGACTCCGCTCCTCACTCACGAGAAAATGGCTTGTCACAGGGATGCCCAGTCCCATGCTTTATGCAAACTAAATCAAAATAATTGCAAACAAAACTCCCCCTGGGACTGTTGTTAGTTGGAGGCACTCGTTGTTTCGAGCAAGCCATGGATTGATGCTTGTTGGTGGAGGGTGATGACACACAAGTATAGGGGATCTATCGTAGTCCTTTCGATAAGTAAGAGTGTCGAACCCAACGAGGAGCAGAAGGAAATGATAAGCGGTTTTCAGAAAGGTATTCTCTGCAAGCACTGAAATAATAGGTAACAGATAGTTTTGTGATAAGATAATTTGTAACGAGCAACAAGTAACAAAAGTAAATAAAGTGCAGCAAGGTAGTCCAATCCTTTTTGTAGCAAAGGACAAGCCTGGACAAACTCTTATATAGAGAAAAGCGCTCCCGAGGACACATGGGAATTATCGTCAAGCTAGTTTTCATCACGTTGATATGATTCACGTTCGGTACTTTGATAATTTGATATGTGGTTGGACCGGTGCTTGGGTGTTGTTCTTACTTGAACAAGCATCCCACTTATGATTAACCTCTATTGCAAGCATCCGCAACTACAACAAAAGTATTAAGGTAAACCTAACCATAGCATGAAACATATGGATCCAAATCAGCCCCTTATGAAGCAACGCATAAACTAGGGTTTAAGCTTCTGTCACTCTAGCAACCCATCATCTACTTATTACTTCCCAATGCCTTCCTCTAGGTCCAAATAATGGTGAAGTGTTATGTAGTCGACGTTCACATAACACCACTAGAGGATAGACAACATACATCTCATCAAAATATCGAACGAATACCAAATTCACATGACTACTAATAGCAAGACTTCTCCCATGTCCTCAGGAACAAACGTAACTACTCACAAAGCATATTCATGTTCATAATCAGAGGGGTATTAATATGCATATAGGATCTGAACATATGATCTTCCACCAAATAAACCAACTAGCATCAACTACAAGGAGTAATCAACACTACTAGCAACCTACAGGTACCAATCCCGGACTTGGAGACAAGAATTGGATACAAGAGATGAACTAGGGTTTGAGAGGAGATGGTGCTGGTGAAGATGTTGATGGAGATTGCCCTCTCCCGATGATAGGAGCATTGGTGATGACGATGGTGATGATTTCCCCCTCCCGGAGGGAAGTGTCCCCGGCAGAACAGCTCTGTCGGAGCCCTAGATTGGTTCCACCAAGGTTTCGCCTCGTGGCGGCGGAGTCTCGTCCCGAAAGCTTGCTTATGATTTTTCTTCGGACGAAAGACTTCATATAGCAGAAGATGGCCACCGAAGGGCCAACAGGGGGCCCACGAGGCAGGGGGCGCGCCCCCCCACCGTCGTGGCCAGGTGGAGGCCCCCCTGACGTATTTCTTCCGCTCAATATTTTTTTTATTTCCAAAAATAACTTTCGTGGAGTTTCAGGACTTTTGGAGTTGTGCAGAATAGGTCTCTAATATTTGCTCCTTTTCCAGCCCAGAATTCCAGCTGCCGGCATTCTCCCTCCTTATGTAAACCTTGTAAAATAAGAGAGAATAGGCATAAGTATTGTGACATAATGTGTAATAACAACCCATAATGCAATAAATATCGATATAAAAGCACGATGCAAAATGGACATATCAACTCCCCCAAGCTTAGACCTCGCTTGTCCTCAAGCGAAAGCCGATAACGATAAATATGTCCACATGTTTAGAGGTAGAGGTGTCGATAAAATAAAATACGGACATGAGGGCATCATGATTATTCTCATAACAGCAACATATATGAATATTGTCATATGATTTCTTATGCTCAAGTAATAATCTATTCACAATGCAAAGTATGAATCAGAAAATTTATTGAGAACCAACAAACTATAATCTCAGTCATTGAAGCAATTGCAATTTATCATAACATCAGAAAGAGTCTATGTCAGAGCTTTCTAGAAAGTCCACATACTCAACTATCATTTAGTCTTTCATAATTGCTAACACTCATGCAATACTTGTGGTTACGGAGTTTTAATCGGACACAGAGAAAGATAGGGGCTTATAGTTTCGCCTCCCAACCTTTTACCTCAAGGGTAATGTCAACAATAGTAACTCATGCTAACTTACATCCAATTAGATATATATATCAGGATCTTTCCAACACACTGTGCTTGCCAAAGGATAAAATGTAAAAAGGAAAGGTGAAGATCACCATGACTCTTGCATAAGGTAGAAGATAATAATAAAAGATAGGCCCTTCGCAGAGGGAAGCAGAGGTTGCCATGCGCTTTCAAGGTTGGATGCACAAAATCTTAATGCGAAAGAACGTCACTTTATATTGCCACTTGTGATATGAACCTTTATTATGCAGTCCGTCGCTTTTATTTCTTCCACATCACAAGATCGTATAAAGCTTATTTCCTCCACATCAACCAATCATACATATTTAGAGAGCAATTTTTATTGCTTGCACCGATGACAACTTACTTGAAGGATCTTACTCAATCCATAGGTAGATATGGTGGACTCTCATGGCAAAACTGGTTTAAGGGTTTTTGGAAGCACAAGTAGTATCTCTACTTGGTGCAAAGAATTTGGCTAGCATGAGGGGGAAAGGCAAGCTCAACATGTTGGATGATCCATGACAATATACTTTATCTCAAATATAAGAAAACATAACCCATTACGTTGTCTTCCTTTTCCAACATCAACTCTTTAGCATGTCATATTTTAATGAGTGCTCCCAATCATAAAAGATGTCCATGATAATATATTTATATGTGAAACCTCTCTTTCTTTATTACTTCCTATTAATTGCAACGATGACCAAAGCTATGTTTGTTCAACTCTCAACAATTTTTTATCATCATACTCTTTCTATGTGAAGTCATTACTCTCAATAAGATCAATATGATCTCTTTATTTCTTTTTATTCTATTTCTTTATTTTATTCACTCAAGATCATGGCAAAATAATCAAGCCCTTGACTCAACACTAATCTTTATTATATAGCTCACGGACTCGATTACAAAGAGGGATCATAAAGCAAAACTCAAAACTAGATCATACCAAAACTTTATTCTAGTAAATCAAAATACTACTAATAGGATCGAACTAAGAAAAGCGGTAAAGATAGGAGATGTGATTGTGATACGATACCGGGGCACGTCCCCCAAGCTTGGCAGTTGCCAAGGGGAGTCCCCATACCCATGTGCTTATGTCTCCTTTGCTGGTGAAGGGATTGTTGATGATGTAGGCTTGTCGTCCATCTTCCAAGGCATAGGCTCACCATCATAGAAGGATGATCGAGTCTCTGGGATCCTTAAATCTGCAGCCAAACTCATCCTCTTGAATCTATATTCATACTCACAGTTTTGGTTTTGCAGGTCATAGATTTGAGCTTGGAGGTGCTCGATTTTCTCGTGGAGCTTGAAGATGGCCTCCCCAATGTCCTTGGCATCCAGCTTGTGGTTGTTGGTGAACTCCGTGATCATTATGTGATTGGAGTCAAGTCCACGCTCCACCATCTCCTGGCACTTGAAAACTTGTTGCTCCATTGCTTCAAGCCTTGTCTCCACGCTTCCGGTCCTCCGTGGTCCCTCAACATCGCGGATGTGCAGCACCCCCTCACGCATCTCAATGGTTTGAGGGTGTTGCAGCACCTCCGCGAGGTAGGGGTTGATGACCTTCTCGAAGAACTTGTCCTTGGGGGCACTTGGAGACGTCATGATGATCTAGATCTGTTAGAAAAACAGCTCGAAACAAGAACAGAGGATATTTGCGTGATACAGGAGTCAAAACCTTTGGGAGATTATATAATGAATTTTTACCGACCAAAATATGTATCGTACAAGAAAACGGAGTCTGGAGAGCACACGAGGTGCCCACGAGGTAGGGGGGCGCGCCCAGGGGGTAGGGCGCGCCCTCCACCCTCGTGGAGCCCTCGTGTCCTTCCCGGACTGCTTCTTATTTTTCTATTTTTCTAAATATTCCAAAACAGAGAAAAATTGCCATTAGAACTATTTTGGAGTCGGTTTACTTACCGTACCACATACCTATTCCTTTTCGGAGTCTGAAACATTCCCGAAAGTGTCCCTTATGTATTCCTCTGGGGTTACGGTTTCAATAACATTGGTTTCAACATTTATGGGATTACCTGAGATATAATGTTTGATTCTTTGGCCGTTTACCACCTTTGGATTTGTGCCTTCGAAGTTGTTGATTTTTATGGCATCGGAATGATAGACCTCCTCGATAACGTAAGGGCCTTCCCATTTAGAGAGAAGTTTTCAAGCAAAAAATCTTAAACGAGAGTTGTATAGCAATAGATAATCACCTACATTAAACTCACGCTTTTGTATCCTTTTGTCATGCCATCTTTTAACCTTTTCTTTAAATAACTTGGCATTTTCATAGGCTTGGGTTCTCCATTCATCAAGTGAGCTAATGTCAAATAACTGTTGGGGAACGTAGCAGAAATTCAAAATTTTCTACGCATCACCAAGATCAATCTATGGAGTAATCTAGCTACGAGGGGAAGGGGAGTGCATCTACATACCATTGTAGATCGCGATGCGGAAGCGTTGCAAGAACGCGGATGAAGGAGTCATACTCGTAGCGATTCAGATCGCGGTTGATTCCGATCTAAGCGCCGAACCACGGCGCCTCCGCGTTCAACACACGTGCAGCCCGGTGACGTCTCCCACGCCTTGATCCAGCAAGGAGAGAGGGAGAGGTTGGGGAAGACTCCGTCCAGCAGCAGCACAACGGCATGGTGGTGATGGAGGAGTGTGACAATCCCGCAGGGCTTCGCCAAGCACCGCGGGAGAGGAGGAGGGAGAGGGGTAGGGCTGCGCCAAGAGAGAGGAAGTCTCATGTGTATGGCAGCCCCAAAACCTGAAGTATATATAGGGGAAGGGGAGGGCTGCGCCCCCATCTAGGGTTCCCTCCCCAGGGGTGGCGGCAGCCCCCAAAACCCATCTAGGGTGCGGCCAAGGGGAAAAGAGAGGGGGGCACACCTAGGGTGGGCCTTAAGGCCCATCTGGACCTAGGGTTTGCCCCCTCCCACTCTCCCTGCGCCTTGGGCCTTGGTGGGGGGGCGCACCAGCCCACCTGGAGCTGGTCCCCTCCCACACTTGGCCCACGCGGCCTTCTGGGGCTTGTGGCCCCACCTGGTGGACCCCCGGGACCCTCCCGGTGGTCCCGGTACATTACCGATAGCACCCGAAACATTTCCGGTGACCAAAACAGGACTTCCCATATATAAATCTTTACCTCCAGACCATTCCGGAACTCCTCGTGACATCCGGGATCTCATCCGGGACTCCGAACAACATTCGGTAACCACGTATATCTATTCCCTATAACCCTAGCGTCATCGAACCTTAAGTGTGTAGACCCTACGGGTTCGGGAACCATGCAGACATGACCGAGACGTTCTCCGGCCAATAACCAACAGCGGGATCTGGATACCCATGTTGGCTCCCACATGTTCCACGATGATCTCATCGGATGAACCACGATGTCGGGGATTCAATCAATCCCGTATACAATTCCCTTTGTCTATCGGTATGTTACTTGCCCGAGATTCGATCGTCGGTATCCCGATACCTTGTTCAATCTCGTTACCGGCAAGTCTCTTTACTCGTTCCGTAACACATCATCCCGTGATCAACTCCTTGGTCACATTGTGCACATTATGATGATGTCCTACCGAGTGGGCCCAGAGATACCTCTCCGTTTATACGGAGTGACAAATCCCAGTCTCGATTCGTGCCAACCCAACAGACACTTTCGGAGATACCTGCAGTGCACCTTTATAGCCACCCAGTTACGTTGTGACGTTTGGTACACCCAAAGCATTCCTACGGTATCCGGGAGTTGCACAATCTCATGGTCTAAGGAAATGATACTTGACATTAGAAAAGCTCTTAGCAAACGAACTACACGATCTTGTGCTAGGCTTAGGATTGGGTCTTGTCCATCACATCATTCTCCTAATGATGTGATCTCGTTATCAACGACATCCAATGTCCATGGTCAGGAAACCGTAACCATCTATTGATCAACGAGCTAGTCAACTAGAGTCTTACTAGGGACATGGTGTTGTCTATGTATCCACACATGTATCTGAGTTTCCTATCAATACAATTCTAGCATGGATAATAAACGATTATCATGAACAAGGAAATATAATAATAACCAATTTATTATTGCCTCTAGGGCATATTTCCAACAGTCTCCCACTTGCACTAGAGTCAATAATCTAGTTCACATCACCATGTGATTAACACTCACAGGTCACATCACCACGTGACCAACATCCAAAGAGTTTACTAGAGTCAACAATCTAGTTCACATCACTATGTGATTAACACTCAATGAGTTCTGGTTTGATCATGTTATGCTTGTGAGAGAGGTTATTAGTCAACGGGTCTGAACCTTTCAGATCCGTATGTGCTTTACGAATATCTATGTCATCTTGTGGATGCTACCACGCGCTACTTGGAGCCATTTCAAATAACTGCTCTACTATACGAATCCGGTTTACTACTCAGAGTCATCCGGATTAGTGTCAAAGTTCGCATCGACGTAACCCTTTACGACGAACTCCTTTTCACCTCCATAATCGAGAAAATTCCTTAGTCCACTAGATACTAAGGATAAGTTCGACCGCCGTCATGTGATCCATTCCGGGATCAGTATTGTACCCCTTGACCAACTCATGGCAAGGCACACTTCATGTGCGGTACACAGCATAGCATACTATAGAGCCTACGTCTAAAGCATAGGGGACGACCTTCGTCCTTTCTCTCTCTTCTGCTGTGGTCAGGTCTTGAGTCTTACTCAATACTCACACCTTGTAACACAGCCAAGAACTCCTTCTTTGCTGATCTATTTTGAACTCTTTCAAAATCATGTCAAGGTGTGCGTTCTTTAAAGTATCATTAGGCGTCTTGATCTATCTCTATAGATCTTGATGCCCAATATGTAAGCAGCTTTATCCAGGTCTTCCTTTGAAAAACTCCTTTCAAACAACCCTTTATGCTTTCCAGAAATTTTACATCATTTCGGATCAACAACATGTCATTCACATATACTTATCAGAAATGTTGTAGCGCTCCCACTCACTTTATTGTAAATACAAGTTTCTAACAAACTTTGTATAAACCCAAAAACTTTGATCACTCCATCAAAGCGTATATTCTGACTCCGAGATGCTTGCTCTAGTCCATGGAAGGATCGCTGGAGATAGCATACCTTTTAGCATCCTTAGGATCGACAAAACCTTTCTGATTGTATCACATACAACCTTTCCTTACGAAAACTGGTAAGGAAACTTGTTTTGACATCCATCTGCCAGATTTCATAAATGCAGCTAATGCTAACATGATTCCGACGGACTTAAGCATCGCTACGGATGAGAAAATCTCATCGTAGTCAACTCCTTGAACTTGTGGAAACACTCTTTGCCACAAGTCGAGCTTCATAGACGGTAACATTACCTTCCATGTCCGTCTTCTTCTTAAAGATCCATTTATCTCAATGGCTTGCTGATCATCGGGCAAGCTCACCAAAGTCCATGCTTTGTTCTGATACATGGATCCCATCTCGGATTTCATGGCTTCTAACCATTTGTCGGAATATGGGCCCACCATCGCTTCTCCATAGCTCGTAGGTTCAGTATTGTCTAACAACATGATATCTAAGACATGATTACGTACCACTCTGAAGTAGCACGCATCCTCGTCGTCCTACGAGGTTTGGTAGTGACTTGATCCGAAGTTTCATGATCACTATCATAAGCTTCCACTTCAATTGGTGTAGGTGCCACAGGAATAACTTCTTGTGCCCTGCTACACACTAGTTGAAGTGACGGTTCAATAAACTTATCAAGTCTCCACCATCCTCCCACTCAATTCTTTCGAGAGAAACTTTTCCTCGAGAAAGGACTCGTTTCTAGAAGCAATTACTTTTGCTTCCAGATCTGAAATAGGAGGTATACCCAACTGTTTTGGGTATTCTATGAAGATGCATTTATCCGCTTTGGGTTCGAGCTTATCAGCCTGAAACTTTTTCACATAAGCATCGCAGCCCCAAACTTTTAAGAAACGACAACTTAGGTTTCTCTAAACGGTGTCTTCTCAACGGAATTGCGTGGTGCCACTTTTAAAGTGAATGCGGTTATCTCTAATGCCTAACCCATAAACGATAGTGGTAAAGGGACATCATGGTATGCACCATATCCAATAGGGTGCAGTTATGATGTTCGGACACACCATCACACTGTGGTGTTCCAGGCGGTATTAATTGTGAAACACTTTCCACAATATCTTAATTGTGTGCCAAACTCGTAACTCAGATATCTCTATGATCATATCATAGACATTTTATCCTCTTGTCACGACGATCTTCAACTTCACTCTGAAATTACTTGAACCTTTCAATAATTCAGACTTGTGTTTCATCAAGTAAATATTCTCAGCATCTACTCAAATCATCTGTGAAGTAAGAACATAACGATATCCACTGCATGGCTCAGCACTCATTTGACTGCATACATCAAAATGTATTACTTCCAATAAGTTGCTCTCTTGTTCCATCTTACTGAAAACGAGGCCTTTCAGTCATCTTGCCCATGTGGTATGATTTGCATGTCTCAAGTGATTCAAAATCAAGTGAGTCCAAACGATCCATCTGCATGGAGTTTCTTCATGCATATATACCAATAGACATGGTTCGCATGTCTCAATCTTTTCAAAACGAGTGAGTCCAAGGATCCATCTACATGGAGCTTCTTCATGCGTTTTATACCAATATGACTCAAATGGCAGTGCCACAAGTATGTGGTACTATCATTACTATTTTATATCTTTTGGCACGAACATGTGTATTACTGCGATCGAGATTCATTTTAGGTGCAAGACCATTGAAGGTATTATTCAAATAAACAGAGTAACCATTATTCTCCTTAAATGAATAACCGTATTGCTATAAACATAATCCAATCATGTTTATGCTCAACGCAAACACCAATCTCGATGGTAGAGGGAGCATGCAATGCTTGATCACATCAACCTTGGAAACACTTCCAACACACATCGTCATCTCACCTTTAGCTAGTCTCCATTTATTCCGCAGCTTTTATTTCGAGTTACTAACACTTAGCAACCGAACCAGTATCTAATACCCCGGTGCTGCTAGGAGTACTAGTAAAGTACACATGTATATCCAATATACTTCTGTCGACCTTGCCTGCCTTCTCATCTACCAAGTATCTAGGGTAGTTTTGCTTCAGTGACCGTTCCCCTCATTACAGAAGCACTTAGTCTCGGGTTTGGGTTCAACCTTGGGATTCTTCACTAGAGCAGCAAATGATTTGCTGTTTCATGAAGTATCCCTTCTTCCCTTGCCCTTCTTGAAATTAGTGGTTTTACTAACCATCAACAATTGATGCTCCTATTTGATTTCTACTTTCGCGGTGTCAAACATCGCGAGTTGCTGAAGGATCATCATGTCTATCCCTGATATGTTATAGTTCATCACGAAGCTCTAATAGCTTGGTGGCAGTGACTATGGAGAACCATCACTTTCTCATCTGGAAGATTAACTCCCACTCGATTCAAGCGATTGTAGTACTCAGACAATCTGAGCACATGCTCAACGATTGAGCTTTTCTCCCTTAGTTTGCAGGCTTAAGAAACTTGTCAGAGGTCTCATACCTCTTGACGTGGGCACTAGTCTGAAATCCCAATTTCAGTCTTCGTAACATCTCATATGTTCTGCGACGTTTCAAAACCGTCTTGTCGCCACAATTTTAAACCGTTAGCATCACACACTGAACTATCACGTAGTCATCAAAACGTGTATGTCAGATGTTTCGCAACATCTACAGACGACGCTGAAGTTCAGCACACCGAGCGGTGCATTAAGGACATAAGCCTTCTGTGCAGCAATGAGGACAATCCTTAGTTTACGGACTCAGTCTGCATAATTGCTACTATCAACTTTCAACTAAATTTTCTCTAGGAACATATCTTAAACAGTAGAACTAAAGCGTAAGCTATGACATAATTTGCAAAGACCTTTTGACTATGTTCATGATAATTAAGTTCATCTGATTATTTAATGAACTCCCACTCAGATAGACATCCCTCTAGTCATCTAAGTGATACATGATCCGAGTCAAACTAGGACGTGTCCGATCATCACGTGAGACGGACTAGTCATCATCGGTGAACATCTCCATGTTGATCGCATCTACTTTACGACTCATGTTCGACCTTTCGATCTCTTGTGTTCCGAGGCCATGTCTGTACATGCTAGGCTCGTCAAGTCAACCTAAGTGTTTCGCATGTGTTCCGAGGCCATGTCTGTACATGCTAGGCTCGTCAACACCCGTTGTATTCGAACGTTAGAATCTATCACACCCGATCATCACGTGGTGCTTCGAAACAACGAACCTTCGCAACGGTGCACAGTTTGGGGGAACACGTCTCTTGAAATTTTAGTGAGGGATCATCTTATTTATGCTACCGTCGTTCTAAGCAAATAAGATTTAAACATGATAAACATCACATGCAAATCATAAAGTGACGTGATATGGCCAATATCATCCTGCGCCTTTGATCTCCATCTTCGAGGCGCGGCATGATCACCTTCGTCACCGGCATGACACCATGATCTCCATCATCATGATCTCCATCATTGTGTCTTCATGAAGTTGTCTCGCCAACTATTACTTCTACTACTATGGCTAACGGTTAGCAATAAAGTAAAGTAATTACATGGCGTTTTCATTGACACGCAGGTCATACAATAAATTAAGACAACTCCTATGGCTCCTGCCGGTTGTCATACTCATCGACATGCAAGTCGTGATTCCTATTACAAGAACATGATCAATCTCATACATCACATATATCATTCATCACATCCTTTTGACCATATCACATCACATAGCATACCCTGCAAAAACAAGTTAGACGTCCTCTAATTGTTGTTGCATGTTTTACGTGGCTGCTATGGGTTTCTAGCAAGAACGTTTCTTACCTACGCAAAAGCCACAACGTGATATGCTGATTTCTATTTACCCTTCATAAGGACCCTTTTCATCGAATCCGATCCGACTAAAGTGGGAGAGACAGACACCCACTAGCCACCTTATGCAACTAGTGCATGTCAGTCGGTGGAACCTGTCTCACGTAAGAGTACGTGTAAGGTCGGTCCGGGCCGCTTCATCCCACGATGCCGCCGAATCAAGATAAGACTAGTAACGGCAAGTAAATTGACAAAATCGACGCCCACGACTACTTTGTGTTCTACTCGTGCATAGAATCTACGCATAAACCTGGCTCTGATACCACTGTTGGGGAACGTAGCAGAAATTCAAAATTTTCTACGCATCACCAAGATCAATCTATGGAGTAATCTAGCAACGAGGGGAAGGGGAGTGCATCTACATACCATTGTAGATCGCGATGCGGAAGCGTTGCAAGAACGCGGATGAAGGAGTCGTACTCGTAGCGATTCAGATCGCGGTTGATTCTGATCTAAGCAACGAACCACGGCGCCTCCGCGTTCAACACACGTGCAGCCCGGTGACGTCTCCCACGCCTTGATCCAGCAAGGAGAGAGGGAGAGGTTGGGGAAGACTCCGTCCAGCAGCAGCACAACGGCATGGTGGTGATGGAGGAGAGTGGCAATCCCGCAGGGCTTCACCAAGCACTGCGGGAGAGGAGGAGGAGGGAGAGGGGTAGGGCTGCGCCAAGAGAGAGGAAGTCTCATGTGTATGGCAGCCCCAAAACCTCAAGTATATATAGGGGAAGGGGAGGGCTGCGCCCCCATCTAGGGTTCCCTCCCCAGGGGTGGCGGCAGCCCCCAAAACCCATCTAGGGTGCGGCCAAGGGGAAAAGAGAGGGGGGCACACCTAGGGTGGGCCTTAAGGCCCATCTGGACCTAGGGTTTGCCCCCTCCCACTCTCCCTGTGCCTTGGGCCTTGGTGGGGGGGCGCACCAGCCCACCTGGAGCTGGTCCCCTCCCACACTTGGCCGACGCAGCCTTCTGGGGCTGGTGGCCCCACCTGGTGGACCCCCGGGACCCTCCCGGTGGTCCCGGTACATTACGGATAGCACCCGAAACCTTTCCGGTGACCAAAACAGGACTTCCCATATATAAATCTTTACCTCCGGACCATTCCGGAACTCCTCGTGACATCCGGGATCTCATCCGGGACTCCGAACAACATTCGGTAACCACGTATATCTATTCCCTATAACTCTAGCATCATCGAACCTTAAGTGTGTAGACCCTACGGGTTCGGGAACCATGCAGACATGACCGTGACGTTCTCCGGCCAATAACCAACTACGGGATCTGGATACCCATGTTGGCTCCCACATGTTCCACGATGATCTCATCGGATGAACCACGATGTCGGGGATTCAATCAATCCTGTATACAATTCCCTTTGTCTATCGGTATGTTACTTGCCCGAGATTCGATCGTCGGTATCCCGATACCTTGTTCAGTCTCGTTACCGGCAAGTCTCTTTACTCGTTCCGTAACACATCATCCCGTGATCAACTCCTTGGTCACATTGTGCACATTATGATGATGTCCTACCGAGTGGGCCCAGAGATACCTCTCCGTTTATACGGAGTGACAAATCCCAGTCTCGATTCGTGCCAACCCAACAGACACTTTCGGAGATACCTGTAGTGCACCTTTATAGCCACCCAGTTACGTTGTGACGTTTGGTACACCCAAAGCATTCCTACGGTATCCGGGAGTTGCACAATCTCATGGTCTAAGGAAATGATACTTGACATTAGAAAAGCTCTTAGCAAACGAACTACACGATCTTGTGCTAGGCTTAGGATTGGGTCTTGTCCATCACATCATTCTCCTAATGATGTGATCCCGTTATCAACGACATCCAATGTCCATGGTCAGGAAACCGTAACCATCTATTGATCAACGAGCTAGTCAACTAGAGGCTTACTAGGGACATGGTGTTGTCTATGTATCCACACATGTATCTGAGTTTCCTATCAATACAATTCTAGCATGGATAATAAACGATTATCATGAACAAGGAAATATAATAATAACCAATTTATTATTGCCTCTAGGGCATATTTCCAACAATAACCTCTTCTCACCGGCAAGTTTGAAATCATAGTTGAGCTCTTTAATAGCCCAATAAGCCTTATGTTCTAGTTCGAGAGGTAAGTGACATGCTTTTCCATAAACCATTTTATATGGAGACATACCCATAGGATTTTTATATGCAGTTCTATAGGCCCATATGCATCATCAAGTTTCTTGGACCAATTCTTTCTAGATCTATTAACAATCTTTTGCAAAATTAACTTGAGCTCTCTATTACTCAGTTCTACTTGACCACTAGACTGCGGGTGATAAGGAGATGCAATTCTATGATTAACATCATATTTAGCAAGCATTTTAGGAAAAGCACCATGAATAAAATGTGAACCACCATCGGTCATTAAATATCTAGGGACTCCAAACCTCGAAAAAATAGCTTCTTTAAGCATTTTAATAGATGTGTTATGATCAACACTACTAGTTGGAATAGCTTCTACCCACTTAGTAACGTAATCAACAACAACTAAAATATGTGTGTATCCGTTAGAGGCAGGAAAAGGTCCCATATAATCAAAGCCCCAAACATCAAATGGTTCAATAACAAGTGTATAATTCATAGGCATTTCTTGACGTCTACTAATATTACCAATTCTTTGACATTCATCACAAGACAAGACAAACTTACGGGCATCCTTGAAGAGAGTAGGCCAATAAAAACCGGATTGCAATACCTTATGTGCAGTTCTATCTCCAGCGTGGTGTCCTCCATAAGCCTCAGAGTGACACTTGTGTAGGATCTGTTCCTGTTCATGCTCAGGTACACAACGTCTAATAACACCATCTACTCCTTCTTTATAAAGATATGGGTCATCCCAAAAGTAATGTCTCAAATCATAGAAAAACTTTTTCTTTTGCTGGTATGTGAAACTAGGTGGTATAAATTTAGCAACAATATAATTAGCATAATCAGCATACCACAGAGTACTACGAGAAGCATTTATGACATGTAGTTGTTCATCAGGAAATCTATCATCAATAGGTAGTGGGTCATCAAGAACATTTTCTAACCTAGACAAGTTGCTGCAACGGGGTTCTCAGCTCCCTTTCTATCAATATAATATGCAAATCAAATTCTTGTAGCAAGAGAACCCATCTAATAAGTCTAGGTTTATCATCCTTCTTTTCCATAAGATATTTAATAGCAGCATGATCAGTGTGAATAGTTACTTTAGAATCAACAATATAAGGTCTAAACTTATCACAAGCAAATACAACTGCTAAGAATTCTTTTTCAGTAGTAGCATAATTTCTTTGAGCATTGTCTAGAGTTTTACTAGCATATTGAATAACATTTAATTTCTTATCAACTCTTTGCCCTAGAACAGCTCCTACAGCATAATCACTAGCATCACACATAATTTCAAAGGGTAAATTCCAATCAGGTGGCTGAACGATAGGTGCAGAAATCAATGCTTTCTTAAGTATTTCAAATGCTTCTACACAATCATCATCAAAGACAAAATGGTATATCTTTTTGTAATAAATTAGTCAGAGGCCGAGAAATTTTTAAGAAGTCCTTGATGAACCTCCTATAAAAACCGGCGTGACCAAGGAAACTTCTTATAGACATGGCATCTTTTCAAAAGCATCAACCTTGGGTTTATCACCTTCAATACCTCTTTCAGAAACTTTATGCCCCAAGACAATACCTTCATTAACCATAAAGTGGAACTTTTCCCAATTCAAGACAAGATTAGTTTCTTCACATCTCTACAAAACTCGATCAAGGTTGCTCAAGCAATCATCAAAAGAGGATCCATAAACGGAGAAATCGTCCATAAAAACCTCACAAATCTTTTCACAAAAGTCAGAGAATATAGCCATCATGCATCTTTGAAAGGTAGCAGGTGCATTACATAAACCAAAAGGCATACGTCTATAAGCAAAAGTACCAAAAGGGCAAGTAAAAGTGGTCTTTGATTGATCATTGGCTGACACGGGTATTTGAGAGAAACCAGAATAACCATCTAGAAAGCAAAAATGTGTATGTTTGGTTAATCTTTCTAGTATTTGATCAATAAAAGGCAAGGGGTAATGATCTTTTTTAGTAGCCTTATTTAATTTGCGGAAATCAATTACCATCCTATAACCTGTAATAATTCTTTGCGGGATCAACTCATCTTTATCATTAGGAACGACGGTAATACCTCCCTTTTTAGGGACACAATGGACATGACTTACCCACTGACTATCAGCAACGGGATAAATTATACCTGCCTCAAGGAGCTTTAGTATTTCCTTTCTTACCACTTCTTTCATTTTAGGATTCAGCCGTTGTTGATGATCACGAACTGGTTTGGCATCTTCCTCCAAATTTATTTTATGTTGGCATAGAGTGGGACTGATGCCCTTAAGATCGTCTAGAGTATATCCAATAGCAGCACGGTGCTTCTTCGGAGTTTTCAATAATCTCTCTTCTTCATGCTCTGAAAGGTTAGCACTAATAATAACAGGATATATCTTTTTCTCATCAAGATAAGCATATTTAAGAGTATCAGGCAACGGTTTAAGCTCAAACACGGGATCACCCTTGGGTGGAGGAGGATCCCCTAGGATTTCAACAGGCAAATTGTGTTTCAGGATGGGTTCCTATTTAAAGAATACTTCATCTATTTCCCTTCTTTCATTCATAAACATATCATTTTCATGGTCTAGCAAATATTGTTCTAAAGGATCACTAGGAGGCACGACAATAGAAGCAAGACCAATTATTTAATCCTTACTAGGCAATTCCTCTTCACGGTGTTGTCTACTAAATTTGGAAAAGTTGAACTCATGAGACATATCACCCAAACCAATAGTAATAACATCCTTTTCGCAGTCTATCCTAGCATTAACAGTGTTCAAGAAGGGTCTACCAAATATAATGGGAAAAAAGCTATCTTGTGGGGAACCAAGAACAAGAAAATTGGCAGGATATTTAGTTTTCTCACACAAGACTTCAACATCTCTAACAATTCCAATGGGTGATATTGTATATCTATTAGCAAGTTTGATTGTAACATCAATACCTTCTATCTCAGCAGGTGCAATTTCATGCATAATTTCTTTGTATAAGTCATGACGTATAGCACTAGCACTGGCACCCATATCACATAAGCCATGATAACAATGATCTCCTATTTTAACAGAAATAACAGGCATGCCTACCACAGGTCTATGTTTATCTTTAGCACAAGGTTTGGCAATTCTAGCAGTTTCATCACGGAAATGAATAACATGCCCATCAATATTATCAGACAAGAGATCTTTAACAATAGCAATATTAGGTTCAACTTTGATTTGCTCAGGAGGTGTATAAGTTCTAATATTGCTTTTACGGACCACAGTTGAAGCTTTAGCATGATCCTTTATTCTAACAGGGAAAGGTGGTTTCTCAACATAAGAAGTAGGAACAATAGGATCATTATAAGTGATAGTCTTTTCTTCAACTTTAATAGGTGCAGCTACTTTTACTTCTATGGGGGGATGATATTTAAACCACTTCTCCTTAGGGAGATCAATATGAGCAGCAAAATATTCACAAAAGGAAGCTACTATCTCAGAGTCAAGTCCATATTTAGTGCTAAATTTACGAAAAACATCAGTATCCATAAAAGATTTAACACAATCAAACTTAGGTGTAATACCTGACTCCTTACCTTTGTCGAGATCCCAATCTTCAGAGTTGCGTTTAATTCTATCCAATAAATCCCATTTGAATTCAATAGTCTTCATCATAAAAGAGCCAGCACAAGAAGTATCAAGCATGGTGCGATTGTTATCAGAAAGCCGAGCATAAATTTTTTGAATAATCATTTCTCTTGAGAGCTCATGATTGGGGCATGAATATAACATTGATTTAAGCCTCCCCCAAGCTTGAGCTATGCTTTCTCCTTCGCGAGGCCAAAAATTATATATATAATTGCGATCACGATGAACAAGATGCATAGGATAAAATTTCTGATGAAATTCCAATTTCAATCGTTTGTAGCTCCATGATCCCGTATCATCACATAGCCTATACCATGTCAATGCATCTTCCTTCAAAGATAAAGGGAAGACCTTCTTCTTAATAAAATCACCGGGTATACCTGCAAGCTTAAATAGTCCACAAACTTCATCCACATATATTAGGTGCTCATCAGGATGCTTTGTTCCATCTCCTGCAAAAGGATTAGCTAGCAGTTTTTCTAACATACCCGAAGGAATCTCAAAGTGAAAATTTTCATTTTCAGTAGGTTCAGTAGGTTGAGGAGCAACTCTTTGGTCTACTGGTCGGGGTGAAGATACCCCAAACAAGCCCCTCAGAGGATTACTTTCCATAGTAACAAGTGATAGTAAATTTCAGCACACTATATAAATTTTTCCTTACCAAATTCCACCTACCAAAGGCGCTTCACTCCCCGGCAACGGCGCCAGAATATAGTCTTGATGACCCACAAGTATAGGGGATCTATCGTAGTCCTTTCGATAAGTAAGAGTGTCGAACCCAACGAGGAGCAGAAGGAAATGATAAGCGGTTTTCAGCAAGGTATTCTCTGCAAGCACTGATATAATAGGTAACAGATAGTTTTGTGATAAGATAATTTTTAACGAACAACAAGTAACAGAAGTAAATAAAGTGCAGCAAGGTGGCCCAATCCTTTTTGTAGCAAAGGACAAGCCTGGACAAACTCTTATATAGAGAAAAGCGCTCCCGAGGACACATGGGAATTATCGTCAAGCTAGTTTTCATCACGTTCATATGATTCGCGTTCGGTACTTTGATAATTTGATCTGTGGGTGCACCGGTGCTTGGGTGCTGTTCTTACTTGAACAAGCATCCCACTTATGATTAACCTCTATTGCAAGCATCGGCAACTACAACAAAAGTATTAAGGTAAACCTAACCATAGCATGAAACATATGGATACAAATCAGCCCCTTACGAAGCAACGCATAAACTAGGGTTTAAGCTTCTGTCACTCTAGCAACCCATCATCTACTTATTACTTCCCAATGCCTTCCTCTAGGTCCAAATAATGGTGAAGTGTTATGTAGTCGACGTTCACATAACACCACTAGAGGGTAGACAACATACATCTCATCAAAATATCGAACGAATACCAAATTCACATGACTACTAATAGCAAGACTTCTCCCATGTCCTCAGGAACAAACGTAACTACTCACAAAGCATATTCATGTTCATAATCAGAGGGGTATTAATATGCATATAGGATCTGAACATATGATCTTCCACCAAATAAACCAACTAGCATCAACTACAAGGAGTAATCAACACTACTAGCAACCTACAGGTACCAATCCTGGACTTGGAGACAAGAATTGGATACAAGAGATGAACTAGGGTTTGAGAGGAGATGGTGCTGGTGAAGATGTTGATGGATATTGCCCTCTCCCGATGAGAGGAGTGTTGGTGATGATGATGGCGATGATTTCCCCCTCCCGGAGGGAAGTGTCCCCGGCAGAACAGCTCTGCCGGAGCCCTAGATTGGTTCCGCCTCATGGCGGCGGAGTCTCGTCCTGAAAGCTTGCTTATGATTTTCTTCGGACGAAAGACTTCATATAGCAGAAGATGGCCACCGGAGGGCCAACAGGGGGCCCATGAGGCAGGGGGCGCGCCCAGGGGGGTAGGCCGCGCCCCCACCCTCGTGGCCAGGTGGAGGCCCCCCTGACGTATTTCTTCCGCTCAATATTTTTTATTATTTCTAAAAATAACTTTCATGGAGTTTCAGGACTTTTGGAGTTGTGCAGAATAGGTCTCTAATATTTGCTCCTTTTCCAGCCCAGAATTCCAGCTGCCGGCATTCTCCCTCCTTATGTAAACCTTGTAAAATAAGAGAGAATAGGCATAAGTATTGTGGCATAATGTGCAATAACAACCCATAATGCAATAAATATCGATATAAAAGCATGATGCAAAATGGACGTATCAGAGGGGGAGTATAAACTTTACCATTCTGTTTGGGAACCGCCTATAATGTGTGTAGCATGGAAGATATCGCCATCTCTTGGTTGTTATGTTGACAATGAAAGTATGCCGCTCAAAATATTATTTATCTCTATTTCAAAATCGAGCTCTGGCACCTCTACAAATCCCTGCTTCCCTCTGCGAAGGGCCTATCTATTTACTTTTATGTTGAGTCATCACCCTCTTATCATAAGCACCAGCTAGAGAGCACCGCTGTCATTTGCATCCATTACTATTAATTTATATTGGGTATGACTATGACTGGATCTCTTTTACCATGAATTACAATGTCTAGTCAGTCCTTGATCTTTAAAGGTGCTCTGCATTTATGTTTTGCGGTCTCAGAAAGGGCTAGCGAGATACCATCTTGTTATATCATATCATGATTGTTTTGAGAAAGTGTTGTCATCCGAGATTTATTATTATTGCTCGCTAGTTGATTATGCCATTCACATGAGTAAACATGAGACCTAAGAGTTATTGTGAATGTGGTTAGTCATAATCTTTGCTGAAAACTTGAATGTTGGCTTTACATATTTACAACAACAAGAGCAAACAGAGTTTGTAAAAGTTTTTCTTTATCACTTTCAGTTTATCAACTGAATTGCTTGAGGACAAGCAAAGGTTTAAGCTTGGGGGAGTTGATACGTCTCCGTCGTATCTACTTTTCCAAACACTTTTGCCCTTGTTTGGACTCTAACTTGCATGATTTGAATGGAACTAACCCGGACTGACGCTGTTTTCAGCAGAATTGCCATGGTGTTATTTATGTGCAGAAACAAAAGTTCTCGGAATGACCTGAAACTCCACAGAACTTATTTTTGGAAAATATTAAAAATACTGGAAGAAGAATCCACGTCAGGGGGGCCTCCACCTGTCCACGAGGGTGGGGGCGCGCCCCCTGCCTCGTGGGCCCCCTGTTGCTCCACCGACCTCAACTCCAACTCCATATATTCGTGTTCGGGGAGAAAAAAATCAGAGAGAAATATTCATCGCGTTTTACGATACGGAGCCGCCGCCAAGCCCTAAAACCTCTCGGGAGGGCTGATCTGGAGTCTGTTCGGGGCTCCGGGGAGGGGAATCCGTCGCCGTTGTCATCATCAACCATCCTCCATCACCAATTTCATGATGCTCACTGCCGTGCGTGAGTAATTCCATCGTAGGCTTGCTGGACGGTGATGGGTTGGATGAGATTTATCATGTAATCGAGTTAGATTTGTTAGGGTTTGATCCCTAGTATCCACTATGTTCTGAGATTGATGTTGCTATGACTTTGCTATGTTGAATGCTTGTCACTAGGGCCCGAGTGCCATGATTTCAGATCTGAACCTATTATGTTTTCATGAATATATGTGAGTTCTTGATCCTATCTTGCAAGTCTATATTCACCTACTATGTGTTATGATCCGGCAACCCCGAAGTGACAATAATCGGGACCACTCCTGGTGATGACCGTAGTTTGAGGAGTTCATGTATTCACTATGTGTTAATGCTTTGGTCCGGTACTCTATTAAAAGGAGGCCTTAATATCCCTTAGTTTCCGCTAGGACCCCGCTGCCACGGGAGGGTAGGACAAAAGATGTCATGCAAGTTCTTTTCCATAAGCACGTATGACTATATTCGGAATACATGCCTACATTACATTGATGAATTGGAGCTAGTTCTGTTTCACCCTATGTTATGACTGTTACATGATGAACCGCATCCGGCATAATTCTCCATCACCGATCCAATGCCTACGAGCTTTTCACATATTGTTCTTCACTTATTTACTTTACCGTTGCTACTGTTGCAATCACTACAAAACCCAAAAATACTACTTTTGCTATCGCTACCGTTACTTCCATATTACTTTGCTACTAAATACATTGCTGCAGATACTAAGTTATCCAGGTGTGGTTGAATTGCCAACTCAATTGCTAATACTTGAGAATATTCTTTGGCTCCCCTTGTGTTGAATCAATAAATTTGGGTTGAATACTCTACCCTCGAAAACTGTTGCGATCCCATATATTTGTGGGTTATCATGCGGTGCCCACCTCCACAGCTACACACCTCGGTCATATCGTCGTAGTGCTTAGGCGAAGCCCTGCGCCGGTAACATCATCATCACCGTCACCACACCATCATGCTGACGGAACTCTCCCTCGTCCTCAACTGGATCAAGAGTACGAGGGACGTCATCGAGCTGAACGTGTGCTGAACACGGAGGTGCCGTGCATTCAGTACTTGGATCGGTTGAATCGTGAAGACGTACGACTACATCAACTGAGTTGTCATAACGCTTCTTCTTACGGTCTACGAGGGTACGTGGACTACACTCTCCTCTCTCATTGCTATGCATCACCATGATCTTGCGTGTGCGTAGGAATTTTTTTGAAATTACTACGTTCCCTAACAGTGGCATCCGAGCCAAGTTTATGCGTAGATGTTATATGCAGGAATAGAACACAAAGAGTTGTGGGCGATAATAGTCATACTGCTTACTAGCATGTCATACTTTGATTCGGCGGTATTGTTGGATGAAGCGGCCCGGACCGACATTACGCGTACGCTTACGCGAGACTGGTTCTACCGACGTGCTTTGCACACAGGTGGCTGGCGGGTGTCAGTTTCTCCAACTTTAGCTGAATCGAGTGTGACTACGCCCGGTCCTTGTTGAAGGTTAAAACAGCACATGCTTGACAAAAAATCATTGTGGTTTTGATGCGTACGTAAGAACGGTTCTTCCTCAGCCCGTAGCAGCCACGTAAAACTTGCAACAACAAAGTAGAGGACGTCTAACTTGTTTTTGCAGGGCATGTTGTGATGTGATATGGTCAAGACGTGATGAGATATAAATTGTTGTATGAGATGATCATGTTTTGTTAAAGTTATCGACAACTGGCAGGAGCCTTATGGTTGTCTCTTTATTGCATAAGATGCAAGTGCCATGTAATTGCTTTACTTTATCGCTATGCGATAGCAATAGTTGCAAAAGCAATAGCTGATGAGACAACCATGTGATGACACGTTGATCAAAGATCAAGATGATGGAGATCATGGTGTCATGCCGGTAACAATGGAGATCATGACAGTACTTTGGAGATGGAGATCAAAAGCACAAGATGATGATGGCCATATCATGTCACATATTTTGATTGCATGTGATGTTTATCTTTTATACATCTTATTTTTCTTAGTTCGGCGGTAGCTTTATAAGATGATCCCTTACTAAAATTTCAAGGTATAAGTGTTCTCCCTGAGTATGCACCATTGCGACAGTTCTTCGTGCCGAGACACCACGTGATGATCGGGTGTGATAAGCTCTACATTCATATACAACGGGTGCAAGCCAGTTTTGCACACGCAGAATACTCGGGTTAAACTTGACGAGCCTAGCATATGCAGATATGGCCTCGGAACACTGAGACCGAAAGGTCGAGCATGAATCATATAGTAGATATGATCAACATAGTGATGTTCACCGTTGAAAACTACTCCATCTCACGTGATGACCGGACATGGTTTAGTTGATTTGGATCACGTGATCATTTAGATGACTTGAGGGATGTCTATCTAAGTGGGAGTTCTTAAGTAATATGATTAATTGAACTTTAATTTATCATGAACTTAGTCCTGATAGTATTTGCATAACTATGTTGTAGATCTATAGCTCGCGATGTAACTCCCCGTTTATTTTTGATATGTTCATAGAGAAAAATAAGTTGAAAGATGTTAGTAGCAATGATGCGGACTTGGTCCGTGATATGAGGATTATCCTCATTGCTGCACAGAAGAATTATGTCCTTGATGCACCACTAGGTGACAGACCTATTGCAGGAGCAGATGTAGACGTTATGAATGTTTGACAAAGCTCGGTATGATGACTACTTGATAGTTTATTGCACCATGCTTTACGGCTTAGAACCGGAACTTCAAAAATGTTTTGAACGCCACGGAGCATATAAGATTTTCCAATAGTTGAAATTGGTATTTCATACTCATGCCCGTGTCGAGAGGTATGAGACCTCTGACTGTACTTTGCCTACAAGATGGAGGAGAATAGCTCAACCAGTGAGCATGTGCTCAGATTGTCTGGGTACTACAATCACTTGAATCAAGTGGGAGTTAATCTTCCTGATAAGATAGTGATTGACAGAATTCTCTAGTCACTATCACCAAGTTACTAGAACTTTGTGATGAACTATAATATGCAAGGGATAACGGAAACAATTCCCAAGCTCTTCGCGATGCTGAAATCGGCGAAGGTAGAAATCAAGAAAAAGCATCAAGTGTTGATGGTTGACAAGACCACTAGTTTCAAGTAAAAGGGCAAGGGAAAGAAAGGGAACTTCAAGAAGAATGGCAAGCAAGTTGCCACTCCCATGAAGAAGCCCAAAGCTAGATCCAAGCCTGAAACTGAGTGCTTCTACTGCAAAGGAAATGGTCACTGGAAGTGGAACTGCCCTAGATATTTGGTTGATAAGAAGGATGGCAAAGTGAACAATGGTATATGTGATATACATGTTATTGATGTGTATGTTACTAGTGTTCATAGTAACCTCTGGGTATTTCATACCGTTCAGTTGCTAAGATTAGTAACTAAAACCAGGAGTTGCACAATGAACAGAGACTAGTTATGGGTGAAGTAACGATGTGTGTTGGAAGTGGTTCCAAGGTTGATAAGATCACCATCGCATACTCCCTCTACCTTCGAGATTAGTGTTGAACCTAAATAAATGTTATTTGGTATTTGCGTAGAGCATGATTATGATTAGATCATGTTTATTGCAATACGGTTATTCATTTAAGTCAGAGAATAATTGTTATTCTATTTACATGAATAAAACCTTCAATGGTCATACACCCAATGTGAATGGTTTATTGAATCTCGACCGTGTGATACACATATTCATAATATTGATGCCAAAAGATGCAAAGTTGATAATGATAGTGCAACATATTTGTGACACTGCCGTTTAGGTCATATTGGTGTAAAGCGCATGAAGAAAATCCATGTTGATGGACTTTTTGAATCACTTTCTTATGAATCATGTGATGCTTGAGAACCATGCCTAAGATGACTAGAACGCCGTTCTCCGGAACAATGGAGCGAGCTACTAACTTATTGGAAATAATACATACTGATGTATGTGGTCCAATGAGTGTTGAGGCTCGTGGCAGGTATCGTTATTTTCTGACCTTCACAGATAATTTGAGCAGATATGGGTATATCTACTTGATGAAACACAAGTCCGAAACATTTGAAAAGTTCAAAGAATTTCAGAGTGAAGTGGAGAATCATCGTAACAAGAAAATAAAAGTTTCTACGATATGATCGGAGAGGTAAAATATTTGAGCTACGAGTTTGGCCTTCATTTAAACAATGTGAAATAGTTTCACTACTCACGCCACCTGGAACACCATAGTGTAATGGTGTGTCCGAACATCGTAACCGTACTTTATTAGATATGGTGCGATCTATGATGTCTCTTACCGATTTACCACTACTAGGGAAAAGCCTATACACGGAGGTATAGCAGTAGCGCTGGTTAAAATAGGGCGCTACTGCTACTTTGTAGTAGCACATTCAAGAAAAGTGCGCTATAGCTACAACTATAGCAGCAGCGCATGTGCAGAAAAAAGCGCTACCACTATAAATCCCAGCGTGTTGGCGGTAGGCTAGGAATAGTAGTAGCGGTTCCGCGCAAAGCGCGCTACCACTATGGTCGTTGTTGCAGCGCGTTTCCTGCGTAGAGCGCTGATAACCCACATGTATAGGGGATCAATTGTAGCCTCTTTCAATAAGTAAGAGTGTCGAACCCAACAAGGAGCTAAAGGTAGAACAAATATTCCCTCAAGTTATATCGACCACTGATACAACTCTACGCACGCTTGACGTTCGCTTTACCTAGAACAAGTATGAAACTATAAGTACTTTGTAGGTGTTGTTGGATAGGTTTGCAAGATAATAAAGAGCGCGTAAATAAAAAGTAGGGGCTATTTAGATGAAGACACAACTAAGTTAGTTTTAGTAGAGAGCTTTTTGTTACGAGAAAGTTATTTGTCCCTAGGCAATCGATAACTAGACCGGTAATCATTATTACAGTTTTATTTCAGGGAGAGGCATAAGCTAACATACTTTCTCTACTTGGATCATATGAACTTATGATTGGAACTCTAGCAAGCATCCGCAACTACTAAAGATCATTAAGGTAAAACCCAACCATAGCATTAAAGCATCAAGTCCTCTTTATCCCATACGCAAACAACCTACTTACTCGGGTCTGTGCTTCTGTCACTCACGCCACCCACCATAAGCAAATCATGAACATATTGCAAACCCTACAGCGGGAATCCCTCATGCTTGCGCGACACGGAGAGCACCATAGGACAGCACAAATAATAAAACATGCAACTCAAACCAATCTTGATCATCAAATAACCCATAGGACAAAACGGATCTACTCAAACATCATAGGATAGCCATACATCATTGGGAAATAATATATAGCGTTGAGCACCATGTTTAAGTAGAGATTACAGCGGGTAAGAGAGAGGTTACACCGCTGCATAGTGGGGGGAAGAGTTGGTGATGATGGCGGTGAAGTTGTTGGTGAAGATTGCGGTGATGATGATGGCCACGGCAGCGTTCCGGCGCCACCGGAAGAGAAGGGGAGAGGGGGGCCCTTCGTCTTCTTCTTCCTTGACCTCCTCCCTAGATGGGAGAAGGGTTTCCCCTTTGGTCCTTGGCCTCCATGGCGTGGGAGGGGCGAGAGCCCCTCCGAGATTGGATCTGTCTCTCTGTCTCTCTCTGTTTCTACGTTCTCCTCTGCTGCCCTTTCACCGTTTCGTATATATATGGAGATCCGTAACTCCGATTGGACTGAAACCTTCGCCGTGATTTATTTACCAAAAATTAGCTTTCTTGCGGCCAAAGAAGGGCATCAACCGCCTTACGGGTGGCCCACGAGGGTCAGGGGCGCCCCCTGCCTCGTGGCCACCTCGGGCACCGTCTCGCGTGGATTTTTCTTCCGGAATTTTCCAAATATTCCAAAAATAAGCTCCGTCCGTTTTTATCCCGTTTGGATTCCGTTTGATATGGATATTCTGCGAAACATAAAACATGCAACAGACAGTCACTGGCACTGGGCACTGGATCAATATGTTAGTCCCAAAAATAGTATAAAAAGTTGCCAAAAAGTATATGAAAGTTGAATAATATTGGCATGGAACAATCAAAATTTATAGATACGACGGAGACGTATCAGCATCCCCAAGCTTAATTCCTGCTCGTCCTCGAGTAGGTAAATGATAGAAAAGATAATTTTTGATGTGGAATGCTACCTAGCATAATCTTGATCATATGTCTAATCATGGCATGAATATTAAGACACGAGTGATTCAAAGCAATAGTCTATCCTTTGACATAAAAACAATAATACTTCAAGCATACCAACCAAGCAATTATGTCTTATTGAAATAACATAGCCAAAGAAAGCTCATCCCTACAAAATCATATAGTCTGGCTATGCTCCATCTTCACTACACAAAATATTCACATCATGCACAACCCCGATGACAAGCCAAGCAATTGTTTCATACTTTTGACGTTTCTCAAACCTTTTCAACTTTCACGCAATACATGAGCGTGAGCCATGGACATAGCACTATAGGTGGAATAGAATATGATGATGGGGGTTATGTGGAGAAGACAAAAAAGGAGAAAGTGTCACATCAACTAGGCGTATCAACGGGCTATGGAGATGCCCATTAATAGATATCAATGTGAGGAGTAGGAATTGCCATGCAACAGATGCACTAAGAGCTATAAGTGTATGAAAGCTCAAACTGAAACTAAGTGGGTGTGCATCCAACTTGCTTGCTCATGAAGACCTAGGGCATTTGAGGAAGCCCATCGTTGGAATATACAAGCCAAGTTCTATAATGAAAATTCCCACTAGTATATGAAAGTGATAACTCAAGAGACTCTCTATATGAAGAACATGGTGCTACTTTGAAGCACAAGTGTGGTAAAAGGATAGTAACATTGCCCCTTCTCTCTTTTTCTCTCATTTTTTTTCTTTTTTTCTCCTTTTCTCTTTTTTGGGCCTTCTCTTTTTTTGCCTTTCTCTCTTTTTTTATTTTTTTATTTTTTCCCGGAGTCTCATCCCGACTTGTGGGGGAATCATAGTCTCCATCATCCTTTCCTCACTGGGGCAATGCTCTAATAATGATGATCATCACACTTTTATTTACTTACAACTCGATACTAGAACAAAGATATGACTCTATATGAATGCCTCCGGCGGTGTACCGGGATGTGCAACGATCTAGCGTAGCAATGACATCAAAAAACGGACAAGCCATGAAAACATCATGCTAGCTATCTTACGATCATGCAAAGCAATATGACGATAAATGCTCAAGTCATGTATATGATGATGATGGAAGTTGCATGGCAATATATCTTGGAATGGCTATGGAAATGCCATAATAGGTAGGTATGGTGGCTGTTTTGAGGAAGATATAAGGGGGTTTATGTGTGATAGAGCGTATCGTATCACGGGGTTTGGATGCACAAGTTTGCACCAACTCTCGAGGTGAGAAAGGGCAATGCACGGTACCGAAGAGGCTAGCAATGATGGAAGGGTGAGAGTGTGTATATTCCATGGACTCAACATTAGTCATAAAGAACTCACATACTTATTGCAAAAGTCTATTAGCTATCGAAACAAAGTACTACGCGCCTGCTCCTAGGGGGATAGATTGGTAGGAAAAGACCATCGCTCGTCCCCGACCGCCACTCATAAGGAAGACAATCAATAAACACCTCATGCTCCAACTTCGTTACATAGCGGTTCACCATACGTGCATGCTACGGGACTTGCAAACCTCAACACAAGTATTTCTCAATTTCACAATTACTCAACTAGCACGACTCTAATATCACCATCTTTATATCGCAAAACTATTGCAAGGAATCAAACATATCATATTCAGTGATCTACAAGTTTTATGTAGGATTTTATGACTAACCATGTGAATGACCAGTTCCTGTCATCTCTCTAAATAGATATAAGTGAAGCAAGAGAGTTTAATTATTTCTACAAAAGATATGCCCACGCTCTAACAAATATAAGTGAAGCAAAAGAGCATTCTACAAATGGCGATTGTCTAAGTGAAGAGAAACAGGCAATCCAAACTTCAAATGATATAAGTGAAGCACATGAAGCATTCTATAAAGCCATACTCAAAAGATATAAGTGAAGTGCAAAGAGAATTCTATAAATCAACCAAGGACCATCTCATACCAGCATGGTGCATTTATTAAAAGAAAATTAAAAAGCACACGACACTCCAAGACTTGCACATATCACATGAATGAAACGAATCCGAAAACATACCGATACTTGTTGAAGAAAGAGGGGATGCCTTCCGGGGCATCCCCAAGCTTAGACGCTTGAGTCTCCTTGAATATTTACTTGGGGTGCCTCGGGCATCCCCAAGCTTGAGCTCTTGCATGCCTCTCTTCCTTCTTCTCACATCGAGACCTCCTCGATCATCGAACACTTCATCCACACAAAACTTCAACAGAAAACTCGGTAAGATCCGTTAGTATAATAAAGCAAATCACAACTCTAAGTACTGTTGCAAACCAATTCATATTTTGTTTTGGCATTGTGTCTACTGTAGTATAACTTTTTCATGGCTTAATCCACTGATAGGAATTAATAGTTTCATCAAAACAAGCAAACTATGCATCAAAAACAGAATCTGTCTAAAACAGAACAGTCTGTAATAATCTGAACATTCACCATACTTCTGATACTTGAAAAATTCTGCCAAAATTAGGAAAAATAAACAATTTGCATATCAAGACAATGCAAGAAGAATCAGAACCATTTGACGTTCCAGTAAAAAATTAAAAATCACGCACTACAGCCAAAGTTTCTGTCCTGCACCGTACAAACCAACAAGTATTGTAAACATCCTAAAGGCAAACCTTGGCACATTATTTTTATAATACAATGGAATTGTACAAGGGGATAATTATTTTTGTTGAAAAGTTTCTGTAATCAAGATTCACAAAGTTGCCGTGAGCATGAACAAAGTTCAAGGAGCTCTCCCACTTCAACAATGCTTGTCCTTCTCACTTTCACTTTCCTTTTTGAAAAGTTTTGGGTTTCCCTCTTTATTTTTGTTGTTTTTAAACTATATGAAATCACTCAACAGAAATAAACGACTCTCTAAAACTTCCGGGTTGTCTCTCTGGCAGCGGTTTCTTTAAAGCCATTAAGCTAGGCATATAGTGCTCAAGTAGTGAATCCACCCGGATCCCAAGGTATATCAAAGCCAATTTTAATTAGCAATGATTTGTAATTTAGTAGTGAGCACAAAGTAACATATATCATGTAATGACGAAGTCTAACTCTCTTCCTATGCATCGGCATGTCATAAAAGAACAATTCATGCACACCTAGTAAAGGCCAATGCATAGTATAAACAGTTTCTTGCAATTTTATCATGTTGGAAACATAGAGAGGTGGAGATATAGTTCCTCTCTCACAATAATTGCAAGTAGGAGCAGCAAGCACATGCATATTATATCTATCAAAATCATCATGTGTAGAAGTAAGACGCAACCCATCAATATAATCCTTAATAAGTGCAAACTTCTCCGATATAGTATAATCGGGAGAATTCAAAAAGATAATAGGACTATCATGCGTGGGTGCAATAGCAACAATTTCATTCATAACATAAGGAACTATAGCAAGTTCATCTCCATAAGCATAATTCATATTGGCATCTTGGCCACAAGCATAGCAAGCATCATCAAAAAGGGATATTTCAAAAGAATCAACGGGATCATAGTAGTCATCATAGCAATCATCCTTCGATAAGCATGAAGGGACATTAAACAATGTATGAGTTGAAGAGTTACTCTCATTAGAAGGTGGGCACGGGTAGCTAATCCGCTCTTCCTCCTTTTTTTCTTCGCTCTCCTCATCATCTTTTTCATCCAATGAGCTCACAGTTTCAGTAATTTCTTCTTCCATAGACTCCTGCAAAATATTAGTCTCTTCTTGGACAGCGGAGACTTCCTCAATAAGTGCATTAATATCGTAATTGTATTCATAATTCTCATAACAATATTTAAGGATAGCTAAATTTTCAGGTCTATAAACCAAATCATCAAAATCTTCAAACTCTTTAAACATAGATTCAATTTCATAAGCACCCATAAAAGCAACAAATTCTTCTATTTGTTCCACATCATAGTAATCATAGATACCATTAGCATAAGAAGCTAAGGTTTTATTATCATTAAATTTGCATGAAAAGGGAAGGTGTGGAGCCTTCATCCTAGAGCAGCAAGTATAATCATATCTCAAGCATAGTTGCCTAACATACCACTTCAATATATGAATTTGATCCCATAATAGTTTCCCTTTTTGAGTCAAGCAATAATCCCTAAAGTATTCACGTTGATCCAACGTTACTCCCATTACATAGTTGAATGGGGTTTTCTCAGGATTATCAAAGTAGTACATAATATCTTTCACATAACCAGCATCGAGGGTTTTAGGAGGTTCCCCATCTCCATGAGCAGCAAGTACACCTAATTTTTTTGGTATTTCGTGTTCCATATCCATAACTAAAGATAGAGAACAACTAAGAACAGCAAATAAAAATTACTTAGTGATAAAGCAAACAAGCACACACGAGAATATTCACCCCACGCTATGACTCCCCGGCAACGGCGCCAGAAAAAGGTCTTGATAACCCACAAGTATAGGGGATCAATTGTAGCCTCTTTTGATAAGTAAGAGTGTCGAACCCAACGAGGAGCTAAAGGTAGAACAAATATTCCCTCAAGTTATATCGACCACCGATACAACTCTACGCACGCTTGACGTTCGCTTTACCTAGAACAAGTATGAAACTAGAAGTACTTTGTAGGTGTTGTTGGATAGGTTTGCAAGATAATAAAGAGCGTGTAAATAAAAAGTAGGGGCTGTTTAGATGAAGACACAACTAAGTTAGTTTAGTAGAGAGCTTTTTGTTACGAGAAAGTTATTTGTCCCTAGGCAATCGATAACTAGACCGATAAACATTATTACAGTTTTATTTGAGGGAGAGGCATAAGCTAACATACTTTCTCTACTTGGATCATATGCACTTATGATTGGAACTCTAGCAAGCACCCGCAACTACTAAAGATCATTAAGGTAAAACCCAACCATAGCATTAAAGCATCAAGTCCTCTTTATCCCATACGCAAACAACCTACTTACTCGGGTCTGTGCTTCTGTCACTCACGCCACCCACCATAAGCAAATCATGAACATATTGCAAACCCTACATCGGGAATCCCTCACGCTTGCGCGACACGGAGAGCACCATAGGACAGCACCAATAATAAAACATGCAACTCAAACCAATCTTGATCATCAAATAACCCATAGGACAAAACGGATCTACTCAAACATCATAGGATAGCCATACATCATTGGGAAATAATATATAGCGTTGAGCACCATGTTTAAGTAGAGATTACAGCGGGTAAGAGAGAGGTTACACCGCTGCATAGAGGGGAGAAGAGTTGGTGATGATGGCGGTGAAGTTGTTGGTGAAGATTGCGGTGATGATGATGGCCACGGCAGCGTTCCGGCGCCACCGGAAGAGAAGGGGAGAGGGGGCCCCTTCGTCTTCTTCTTCCTTGACCTCCTCCCTAGATGGGAGAAGGGTTTCCCCTCTGGTCCTTGGCCTCCATGGCGTGGGAGGGGCGAGAGCCCCTCCGAGATTGGATCTGTCTCTCTGTCTCTCTCTGTTTCTGCGTTCTCCTCTCCTGCCCTTTCACCGTTTCGTATATATATGGAGATCCGTAACTCCGATTGGACTGAAACATTCGCCGTGATTTTTTTAACCAAAAATTAGCTTTCTTACGGCCTAAGAAGGGCATCAACTGCCTTATGGGTGGCCCACGAGGGTCAGGGGCACGCCCAGGGGGCAGGGGTGCCCCCCTGCCTCATGGCCACCTCGGGCACCGTCTCGTGTCGATTTTTCTTCCAGAAATTTCCAAATATTCCAAAAATAAGCTCCGTCCGTTTTTATCCCGTTTGGATTCCGTTTGATATGGATATTCTGCGAAACATAAAACATGCAACAGACAGGAACTGGCACTGGGCACTGGATCAATATGTTAGTCCCAAAAATAGTATAAAAAGTCGCCAAAAAGTATATGAAAGTTGAATAATATTGGCATGGAACAATAAAAAATTATTGATACGACGGAGACGTATCAAGCGCTACTGCTAAGAAAGAAAAGAAAAATGAAAAAAAATAGAAAAGTAAATGAAAATGAAAGAAGTAGGAAACAGAGAAATGAAAAAAAAGAAAATGTAAGGATAAACAAAAGAAATAACTGCTTCCTATAGCAGTAGCGGGTTTTGCTAAAACGTGCTATAGCTAACTTAGCTATAGCGCGTTTCCGAAACAACGCTACTGCTAGTTCGACTTAACCACCCGCGGGCTCAAAATTTTGCTAAGTCCTCCTTTCCCCCCCCTCCCCCCTGTTCCCCTAACTCCTCTATCGCCGCCGCCCGAGCCCGAGCCTGCCCTCACCGCCGCCGTCGGAGGCCGCCCTCAACCTCACCGCCGCCGCCCGCCGCCGCCCTCGACCTCACCGTCGCCGCCCT
>NC_057811.1:49651858-49661051 GCF_018294505.1 Triticum aestivum | reverse complement strand
TTTTTCTTCCTCTGCCATGCTAATTAGCAGTAGTAGTAGATGTTAATTAGTACTAGGGTTCATAGATAATGATTTTTAGTAGTAGTAGTAGATGTTAATTAGTAGGTGATGGTACTAGTTAACTAGGGCAGTATGGTTAATAGTAGATGTTTTTCAGTTAGGGTAATAATAGATGTTAAGTAGTAGATAATGTAGATGTTAATTAGTTCAGTAGGGTTTAGTTTTTGAATTGAGTTTGTTTAACTAGATGTTAATTAGGACAGTAGGGTTTAGTTTAGAGTAAAGTTTAGTTCAGTAGTTAACTAAATATAATCTATATTTGGTTTTTGAATTTAGTTTGAGAGATGCAAATTTGAAGTGGTCAGGATATATGCAAATTCCTCAATTCTGTTTGCACATGTTTCGATTGTGCCGAAGTGGATTTGTTGTTTCCAGGGAATGAAGCCGAGTGGCCTATGTTTTGCCGGAATGTTGATTCATTTCCGTTCCGGCAAATTTTAGGTTCTCGATTTGTCCACTTTTTAGCAAAAGTCATGCCAAAATTTTCCGTGAATTTCGCCATGACTTGTGCTACAAACTAGGACATATCGAGTGCCCAGGATTTGCCACACCAGGAAGGAGTTAACGTTCCTGCAAAGCATAGGCCTTTTTATGTCATTATTCATTTTATTAGGTCTAGAATTAATTGACTAGATTTAATCGTAGGGAAACATGGCTAGCAACGATGAAGGACAGGGTTCTGGTGACTACGACAACGTGTACCTGGCGGCAGAGGAATTTTTGAGGGAAGCCGACGATCAACAGTTGATGTTGCTGGGTCCACCTGTCACATCAGAGACTGAGACCGACATCGAGACCGGCACTGAGACTGAGACCAGCGCTGAGACCGGCATCGAGACCGGTGCTGAGACTGAGACCGGCGCCGAGACTAGCGGAGCTGGTATAGAACTGAAAGCAAAGAGGCAGCGGCTTCCTAACAAGCTCAGGACTACTAGACTGGTGGTCACGGAGGTGGACGACGGCAATTTCGAGCCAAACGCGCCCGAGGAAGCGCGCGCGTGCTACGGCAATCAAATAGGCTGCATCATACGAACAACCGCCACCATCAACGATGAGAAACTAAACAAGATAGATAATATGAGGCCCTTCCTCCTAAAGAAGCTGCACCAAATATTCTTGTTCCCGGGCCAGAATGAAAAGGATTATAAAGATCCAGATAATGACCCGGCAATGAAGAAGATAAACAAACACGCCATGACCAAGTTTAGCGACGCGTTGGCCGCCTGGAAATCAAGGCTGAAATATCGGACCGTCAACAAAAAGGAACCCTACTCCGAGATTGTAAAGGATACCGACAATCACGGAAGAGCACTTTCAAATATTCAAGGCGGCTTGCGAGGCCGAAGCTGCCAAAAAAAAGTCGAAGTACATGAAGGGGCTTCAACAGAGGAACATTGGGTGCCACTACCTCGGAAGTCGTGGTTACAGCGGGAAGAGGTCCATATGGGCCAAGGAGGACGCGGAAGCCGCGAGTCTGGGCATCCCAGACCCCTTGGCGGAGTTCACCGTCCCGCAGGAGTATGACGTCCTCAGGGCCCGACACCGTTGGGACCCAGTGAAGAAGGTTTTCGAGACGAATGCGGTCACGACGGAGTTCATGAGACTGCTGGTAATTTTAGTTTCTGATCAATTCGACTACATGTTAGTCATATTTGTAAACGATCCTTGTGCCTTTTGTAGAGAGAGCAGCACAGGATTGCGGCCAAAAGCGACTCGCCGTTTGAGGCGTTGGCGAGGCCCAAGTGGGACACTCCATTCAACCGGGCGTTGAACATATTGAAAGGACTCCCGGTGGAGACTCGACCGTCATATGGACGCGTGCACGGTGTCAGAGACAGCGCCACGTGGAAGAAGTACTACCGTGAGACCACAGAGGAGAGAAAGGAAAGACGGAGGTTAACTGAAGAAAACATCGACAAGAAGGTTGAGATTGCAGTTGAGAAGAAATCATCTGAGACAGTCACAACAGCGGTAGCTGCCGCAAAACAGGTGCTTGTAGATATGTCTACTACCTTGGTTCCGACCGTTTTCAATTGGAGCAGGCAAAATCCAAAAAAAATGTAGCGGACTTTCCCCTTGCTGACTTCTTGGGGAGCAGCTCGACTATCGTTGCACCAGCACCTGCAGCTGCACCTGCTCCCGCACCGGCTCCTGCACCTACTCCCGCACCGGCTCCCGCACCGGCTCCTGCACCTGCTCCGGCACCGGCTCCGGCACCGGACGTGCTCGGCGGTGCTTCGTCTTTGGCTGAGCTCGACACCCTCACGGTATCTGTCACACCAGCCCCCTTCAATAAATGTATAATCTCACGTTTTCGTTGCCTTTCGGATGTTTCACATCACAGACTTTTCTTTGCAGGCCGACGAAACCCGTGCACCATATTGTACACCATCGGCGACCAGAAGGTGGACGTGGGGAAGGCGACGATAATGGAGCCGAAGGAACCATTGTTCCACAGCCGGCCAAACCCCCTGGACATCTTCAAGGTTTCCGTGGCCAGTGTCAAACCGGGCCACGAGAATTTGGCTCCTCTAGTACTAGTGGGGGATGATGACGAGACCCCGCGGCGGCTTGGTGATTGTTGCAATGGGTGGGTCCTGTTGTGGCCAAAGAGTTTGCTTCGTCTGGAGGCGGAGCACACCCACGAGCACGCAGTTAGGTATGAACATCAACACCTCACCTACCCAATTAGCGTCGGCTGTCGTGCTGGGTGATAGCGGAGGGGGTGAGGAAAAGGCTCCATTAGTCGCTGGTGACGTCGCCATAGATGAGGATGAGGATGAGAATGACGATGACACTCAACAGTATGTCAATACTGGTGCCTACTTAGGGTTTGAGCGTCATGAGTCGGTGCCTGAATTGCCGTCTCCGGAGGCTGAACGTATTATGGACGACCTTCCGGTAGTAAAGAAGTCTAGGAAGAGACCGAGGTAAGGCAAAAAAGCTGCTTCTATGATCCAGCCGCCTCAGCAGCCTCGGGTTCAAGACCGTATAGATATCCCCGGTGCAGAAAATGGCATATCCCCGGTCAACCAATCCTACCTGAAGCAGCGCTAGGGGCCAGATTCGGCGATCTAAGGAGACTTCATGACGATGTGCTGCGGATAGAGAAAGGCCTCATCGCCTCGAAAGATCCAGGATACCCACTCTACGTGGTTAACGTTCCGCGGCAATTGTCGTACGTCGACACATTCCCCGCGGAGAAGTTCTTCCTTCGATTCGATTACATATTCGACATGTTTCACGTGAAGAAGCTGGATTTTACGTTTGTCCGCCTTTATGCCTTGCACATGAACTACCTCATCGGGGTTGAGCAGATACCTCATATCTGTGTTGCTGACCCGTACTTCATGCACGAGGGCTTCTTGGGGGTATGTGCAAAGCACCGTGAATACGCGAGGGAATACATCGTCAATTTCATGCTCGCCAATAAGGACAAGGAGGCGATTCTCGTGCCTTATTATCCCCTGTAAGTCATCCGCGCGGATATCCTTCCTTCGATTTCAATCATTCATTTGCACGGTGGAGGCTAATTAATTTGAGGTGTACTTATTTTGCACAGCGGCGGGCGCGCCGTCCTCATCATCCTCTACCCCCGATACTCCCACGCTCTTTACTTGGACTCGTCGAAGAACATTAACAAAAAGGATTACACCCACATCAAGTCTGTTCTCGACAGTGCTATGTTTTACTACGACGCACGGGGTGGAGAGGTCAAGGACAAGAAGAGAAGGGATGGCAGGCCTGCCTTCGGCCATAAGACCGACTTCTGCTGCATCCAGGAACCGAGTGATTCTCTTAATGATGGATTCTATGTCCTACACCACATGCTGGAGTACAGACATGATCACCAGAACCTTCGCATGTCACCTACATCCGGCGATGCCCATATTCTGCAATGGGCAAAGAACGTAGGAGATATCGAGGATCACGACTTCGAGCTGAGTTCTATCACATCCAGCGCGAACTTGCGCAAATCATCATGAAGGAGGTCATCGGAAAAACAGGGATGTTCTACGAAGAAGGACAAATGTCGCAGGAAGACGTCCGAACATGGGTAGCTGCTCAGCGTCTCGACCTGAAGCCTTTCAGTAGGCTCGGGGGACTATCCCCCTGACTTGGATGGACGGCACTACATGTTGGAGTGATTGTTGATATATGACAATGTGTCCGTTTAGTCCATACTTTCTGTATGACGAAACTTTGAGTTATGCACGACGAAACTTTATTTGTGATGTAATTAAACCGACCTCCTCGACTAGCGACGATCACTCTAGTTAGGGCATTTTGGGTACGATCAACTTTGTTATTTATGCTTATGATATCTTGCTTCTATTTTTGCCAAGTCTATCTCTTTCTGTTGCTCAACTATATATGTTGCATATCATCAACTCATGTGACGATGCAGGTGCATAGATCATTGATGGCGAAGAAGTGCTACGCCAGGAGTATATATACGACGAGTGGCCGGAGTGTCAGGCCCAGGTGTACCGGTTTCCGGTTTCTGAGCGACAGGCAGTAGTTAGTTTAGGTTCACACTAATGCGAGAGAGGGATACGAAATCATGTACTACATAGTTCCGCTCTCATCAAAGTGATAGCTCTTCTCGCGTATATCATTGTTTAGATGGATGACGATGTAGTTGCAAGTAATCGAGACTTGTATCGCTATTTTCGAGATGATGACGAGAGACCACTTTGTGTTGGATGATGATTATGATGACGACATGATTTGATGAGACTATTTGTATGTCTATGCTATGATTACATTTGTATGTGTATGATATGCTAAAGATTATTGTATAAAGCCTATTCAAATACAAAACAAATATGTAGAAAAGAACAGAAACTAATAAAACTAGCAGTAGCGAGGGGAACAAAGTTAGCAGTAGTGCTCCCTTACCAGTAGCGCCTCCTACTGAAAAGCGCTGCAGATATTAGCAGCAGCGCTCTGCACTAAAGCGCGCTACTGCTAGCCATGTATAGCAGTAGCGTGGGTCGACAAGCGCTACTGCTACACGTTAGCTGTAGCGCCTTATCAGTAGCGCGTCGTCCCGCGCTACTAATAGGAAAAATACCCGCGCTACTGCTAGGGTTTTCCCTAGTAGTGTACCACTATCGTTTTGGGGTTATGCATTAGAGACAGCTGCATTCACGTTAAAAAGGGCACCATCTAAAATCCGTTGATGACACCGTATGAACTATGGTTTAGCAAGAAACCTAAGCTGTCATTTCTTAAAAGTTTGGGGTTGCAATGCTTATGTGAAAAAGTTTCAACCTGATAAGCTCGAACCCGATTCGGAGAAGTGTGTCTTCATAGGATACCCAAAATAAAATGTTGGGTACACCTTCTATCACAGATCCGAAGGCAAGATCTTTGTTGCTAATAATGGATCCTTTCTAGAGAAGGAGTTTCTCTCAAAAGAAGTGAGTGGGAGGAAAGTAGAACTTGATGAGGTAATTGTACATGCTCCCTTATTGGAAATTAGTTCATCATAGAAATCAGTTCCAGTGATTCCTACACCAATCAGTGAGGAAGCTAATGATGATGATCCTGAAACTTCAAATCAAGTTACTACTGAACCTCGTAGGTCAACCAGAGTAAAGTACCGCACCAGAGTGGTACAGTAATCCTGTTCTGGAGGTCATGTTACTTGACCATGATGAGCCTACGAACTATGAGGAAGCGATGATGAGCCCAGATTCCGCAAAATGGCTTGAGGCCATGAAATCTGAGATGGAATCCATGTATGAGAACAAAGTATGGACTTTGGTTGACTTGCTCGATGATCAGCAAACCATTGAGAATAAATGGATCTTCAAGAGGAAGACGGACACTGATAGTAGTGTTACTATCTACAAAGCTCGAATTGTCGCAAAAGGTTTTCGACAAGTTCAAGATGTTGACTACAATGAGATTTTCTCACTTGTATCGATGCTTAAAAGTCTGCCCGAACCATGTTAGCAATTGCCGCATTTTATGAAATTTGGCAAATGGATGTCAAACCTGCATTCCTTAATGGATTTCTTAAAGAAGAGTTGTATGTGATGCAACCAAAAGGTTTTGTCGATCCTAAAGGTGCTAACAAAGTGTGCAAGCTCCAGCGATCCATCTATGGACTGGTGCAAGCATCTCGGAGTTGGAATATACGCTTTGATGAGTTGATCAAAGCATATAGTTTTATACAGACTTGCGGTGAAGCCTGTATTTGCAAGAAAGTGAGTGGGAGTACTACAGCCTTTCTGATAAGTATATGTGAATGACATATTGTTGATCGGAAATGATGTAGAATTTTCTGGAAAGCATAAAGGAGTGTTTGAAAGGAGTTTTTTCAAAAGAAAGACCTCAGTGAAGCTACTTACATATTGGGCATCAAGATCTATAAAGATAGATCAAGACGCTTGATAAGACTTTCGATGAATGCATACCTTGATTTTGAAGGAGTTCAAAATGGATCAGTCAAAGAAGGAGTTCTTGCCTGAGTTGTAAGGTATAAAGTTGAGTAAGACTCAAAACCCGACCACGGCAGAAAATGGAAAGAGAATGAAAGTCATTCCCTATGCCTCAGCCATAGGTTCTATAAAGTATGCCATGCTGTATGCCAGACCTATTGTGTACCTCGCCATAAGTTTGGCAAAGGAGTACAATAGTGATCTAGGAGTAGATCACTGGACAGCGGTCAAAGTTATCCTTAGTTACCTAAGAGGACTAAGGAAATATTTTTTGGTTGTGGAGGTGATAAAGAGTTCGTCGTAAAGAGTCACGTCGATGCAAGCTTTGACACTGATCCGGATGACTCTAAGTCTCAATCTGGATACATATTAAAAGTGGGAGCAATTAGCTAGAGTAGCTCCGTGCAGAGCATTGTAGACATAGAAATTTGCAAAATACATATGGATCTGAATGTGGCAGACCCGTTGACTAACCTTCTCTCACAAAGCAAAACATGATCACACCTTAGTACTCTTTGGGTGTTAATCACATGGCGATGTGAACTAGATTATTGACTCTAGTAAACCCTTTGGGTGTTGGTCACATGGCGATGTGAACTATGGGTGTTAATCACATGGTGATGTGAACTATTGGTGTTAATCACATGGTGATGTGATCTATATTATTGACTCTAGTGCAAGTGGGAGACTGAAGGAAATATGCCCTAGAGCAATAATAAAGTTATTATTTATTTCCTTATTTCATGATAAATATTTATTATTCATGCTAGAATTGTATTAACCGGAAACTTAGTACATGTGTGAATACATAGACAAAACATAAGTGTCCCTAGTATGCCTCTACTAGACTAGCTCGTTTATCAAAGATGGTTATGTTTCCTAACCATAGACATGTGTTGTCATTTGATGAACGAGGTCACATCATTAGGACAATGATGTGATGGACAAGACTCATTCGTTAGCTTAGCATTATGATCGTTACAGTTTCATTGCTACTGCTTTCTTCATGACTTATACATGTTCCTCAGACTATGAGATTATGCAACTCCCAAATACCAGAGGAACACCTTGTGTGCTATCAAACGTCACAATGTAACTGGGTGATTATAAAGATGCTCTACATGTGTCTCCGAAGGTGTTTGTTGAGTTGGCATAGATCAAGATTAGGATTTGTCACTCCGTGTATCGGAGAGGTATCTCTGGGCCCTCTCGATAATACTCATCACTATAAGCCTTGCAAGCAATGTGACTAATGAGTTAGTTGCGAGATGAAGTATTACGGAACGAGTAAAGAGACTTGCCGGTAACGAGATTGAACTAGGTATGATGATACCGACGATCGAATCTCGGGCAATTAACATACCGATGACAAAGGGAATGGCGTATGTTGTTATGCGGTTTGACCGATAAAGATCTTCGTAGAATATGTGGGAGCCAATATGAGCATCCAGGTTCTTCTATTGGTTATTGACTCGAGATATGTCTCGGTCATGTCTACATAGCTCTCAAACCCATAGGGTCCGCACGCTTAACGTTTGATGACGATTTGTATTAAAGAGTTATGTGATTTGATGACCGAAGATAGTTCGGAGTCCCGGATGAGATCATGGACATGACGAGGAGTCTCGAAATGGTCGAGACGTAAGGATCGATATATTGGAAGGCTATATTCAGACATCGGAAAGGTTCCGAGTGATTCGGGTATTTTTCGGAGTACCGGAGAGTTATCGGAATTCGTATTGGGCCTTAATGGGCCATACGGGAAAGGAGAGAAAGGCCTCATGGGTGGCTGCGCCCCTTCCCCATGGACTGGTCCGAATTGGACTAGGGATGGGGGCGCCCCCTTCCTTCCTTCTCCTTCTCCCTTCCCCTTTTCCTATTCCATGTGGGAGGTGGAATCCTACTAGGACTAGGGAGTCCTAGTAGGACTCCACACTTTGGGCGCACCCTATGAGGGCCGGCCTCCTTCTCCCTCCATCCTTTATATACGTGACCAGGGGGCACCCCATAGACACACAAGTTGATTTCTTAGCCGTGTGCGGTGCCCTCCTCCACAGCTACACACCTCGGTCATATCGTCGTAGTGCTTAGGCGAAGCCCTCCGCCGGTAACATCATCATCACCGTCACCACACCGTCGTGCTAACGGAACTCTCCCTCGGCCTCAACTGGTTCAAGAGTACGAGGGACGTCATCGAGCTGAACGTGTGCTGAACATGGAGGTGCCGTGCTTTCGGTACTTGGATCGGTCGAATCGTGAAGACGTACGACTACACCAACCGCGTTGTCATAACGCTTCCGCTTACGGTCTACGACGGTACGTGGACTACACTCTCCCCTCTCGTTGCTATGCATCACCATGATCTTGCGTGTGCGTAGGAATTTTTTTGAAATTACTGCGTTCCCTAACAACCCCCCGCTTTATAGATAAAGCATCATCCGATACTGCCAGCTCGCTGGGGCCACAGCACAAATAAGCCCAAAGGAAAAAGAGAGAAAAAGAAAGAGAAATAAATGCCAACAACGACAGATCAACGAAACGAAGATGGTCGGCAACCGCTGCACCCTCCGGAGAAGTACCACCACGCACCCAGCACTCCAAAGCGTCGCGTACCAAGCAACACCTTCAAGAAGGAGGCGATGACGATGACGCTGTTGCTGGACTAGTCCTAGGGTTTCCCC
>NC_057811.1:49646527-49651645 GCF_018294505.1 Triticum aestivum | reverse complement strand
ACGGCTGACGCCCTTCAGGAAGGTTCGGTGGCTCCCGCAGGCGTCGCCGCGTCGGGGCCGGACGAGCCCCCAGGGATTTCTCCCGCTCAAACCCCAACCACCACCCCAGACGATCCATAGTGCACCGCCCAGCACGCCGCCCACCAACATGTGCCACCACGGTCACTGAACCAACTCCGCCGTCTCCCTGAGGCCGCCGACACAAGACCTAGAGGATGGGAGAAGAGATAGTGGGCTCGGGGGGCATCCGCAACACAGCCGACGTGGGGGGACATTCGCCGCCGCCGCCGCGGAGCCGACCGGACGCACGGACAATGGGCCTACCAGGCGCCGAGGCCCGGCCGGATCCAAAAGGGTCCGGACAGCCCCTGTCGTCGCGCAGCAGCTCACCGGCCGACGAAGCCGCCACCGCCCGCAGACCACCGCCTTCTCGCCACCAACAATAGGGAGCAGCGTCGCCACGCACCGAGCTGCCGGCCCGCCCGAGCCCAGATGGAGCCCGAAAGGGCCCAGATCTGGGCCGCGCGAGCGCCGCCGGCCACCAGCACCGCCAGGCCGCCCCGCGACCAACGGTCGCGCCGCCGCACCGAGGACCCCGAAGCCCGCGGGAAACCCGCCGCCGAGCCGCACCGCCGCGGCCGAGCTGCACCGCCGCCATCAGGAGGCCCCCACGCCTCCCCATGCGCGCGCGGGGAAAGAACTGCCCTGCCCGCGCGGCGCCGGCGGCGGGGGGAGGGGGAGGACGGGGAGGGGGCCGGAGGAGAGGAGGAAGCAGGGGTCCGCCCAGCGGACGAGGAGGTGGAGGTGGGGGAGGGGGAGAGGGAGGAGGGGTGCGACGCGCGCGGCCGGCGGCGGCGGGGGGAACTAGGAGGAGGGAGGAGGAACCCTAGGGGAGCCGCCATCGCCTCGGGTGCTGACCTCGAGGTTGAGAGGCAGAGAGTGTCGGAGGTGGCGCCATTGGCTGAAGAGGACCGGCGAGCGGCGCCGTCCTTGGTTGGGAGGAGGGAGATGATGGTGCCGAGGATGTCATCGAGAAGGCTGCTGATCAAATCCTCGGCGGTCTCGCCACTCCGTGCCTGCTTCCGTGTGGTCCCATGGGATTAGCGCGCCTCCCCTGCGGGCTGCTTCTCCATGGTCGGCGACTGGTCGGCGGGGGGTAGGGTCGGCCTCCGGCCGCCGCGTCTCACACTCTCACTTGGTTTGAGTGTGTGGGGATGGGGCGCTCGATAACTGTAGGCAGTGGTGCGTCGTAGTAACTTCTCCTATTCATAGTGGTTCAACCCCCCATGTTCTTCTCACCCTCCACGCACGAACGTCTCCTTCCTGCGCTCCCCAACCGCCGCCGGACCGGGGAGAAACACCAGTCCCGTCATGAGAAGTGTTACTATATGATTTAATTAATCTCATAATTACAGGATAATCCTTCCTTCTAATCCCTCATGCGGTTAGCAGTCTGCCAAGTGACAACCGTCCGACGCTCCCAACGTCCCCACGAACGGACGTGCCTCTTCATAGCGTCGGTTCCCCTTTCGTAAATCATGTGATCATCAGCTGAAAAGCCATCATGCTAGGCCTAGTTGGGCACTAGCCTATGCTTGTACGAGCAGCAAGAAAAAACATTCAAAAACGAAAAGAAAGATGGCTTGAGCCACGATAGTGGGCTATCATGTTTTGGGAGGCCTATTGCAAATAAAAAGAAAAAATGTTTTCCTTTTCAATCAGGGTTTAGGCTTCTCAATTTTCTCTACATCTGTGTTTGTTATTAATTCTAGCATATTACTCCCTCCGTTCTTAAATATAAGTCTTTTTAGACATTTTAAATGGACTACAACATACGGATGTATGTAGACATATTTTAGGGCATAGATTCACTCATTTTGCTCCGTATGTTGGCACTTGTTCAAATCTCTAAAGGGACTTATATTTGGGAACGGAGGGAGTACTATGTAATGTCTGCACATTTTCTGTCAACATATGTATGGATGCAATTTTAATTACTATATGTTGATTATGCTTGAAAATGATATGACTACTTTTAATTTTTGCACATATCTTATGGATTGCATTTATGACAATGTATGGCTTTGTTCAAAGGTCTACACCGCCCCTTGGTGATTACCTTCAAAGTGTCTACACTACTTGGTAATGATTACCTCAAAGCAAAAAATGAAAGTACACATATTATGGCATGAAAATAGCCATAAGAGTGTCTACGCCACTTGGTGTGGTTACCTCTATGTGGTCTACAAAATAAAGATATACACCATGTTATGGTGATTATTTTTGAGAAAAGTCCACATTTCAACTCCAAACTAACCACTTGGTTTAATTTATAACCCTGAAATTTCAAACACATGTGAAGGAAAGAAACGAAAGAAGGAGCAGAAGCGCGAGGAACCTTTTTGTTGTTGTTGGCAGTAGGAACCATATTTGTTACGGTTGTGCTTGAGCCAAGAACACTCTGCAGGTTTCTACAAATGATATGTATAGCAAGAGGACGTTCAGGGACAGTTGCATCGCCCTCTGAATTTCTTTTGGTCAGAATCTTCAGTGGGACATAAAACTTGGAGGAAGCCGAACCCTCTCGTTTCGTTCTGCTTTTAACAGAAACTCTCCATTTTGACGCAATCTCCTGGTTTTTTAAATAAAATTCGTTGAGCACCTGAGCAGTAGCTCCACTTATACCAATCCTAAAAGATTATATACTTACTGAAAAGAAAGGGAAAACCGCGACCACCACCCTTCATACAGATAGAGTAGCATTCTTCTTCCCAGCCAACTAATAGTGAGAATCCTGGTAAAGATCCAGCAAAAGATAGGTTTTGCAAGCACTAAACTGAATCTCTCTGGCAGCATGTGGAAACAAGTTGACAAGCGTCAAGCACTACACAATGAACCAATGCTGTTCTTGCTCCAAGAGAGAGTAAGATTACTTGCCCGATTGAACGAGGGTGCGATGAAATTTCATTTCAGTAACCCATACTCTAATAACATAACAAAGTAGTAGGCAGAAGAAGCATGTTCCAGCTGCAGTCAGAGAGAGACATGGTGTTATTGCAGCATCCACTTCCCCAGACTGTTGTAGCAAAACTTCAACCTGATAGCGTATCATGAAAATTACAGAAACCTCTCCTTCCTAGCTAGAAAAGCATACGGGACTAGCCTACAGCTTGACCTTTTGTAAGTATCAAAGAAATGCTATATGTGCACACACACAAAAATCGGCAATTAAGCATCTCGTGCATGTGTATAACTGAAAAGACAATTAAGTTTCCCACACAAGCAAGTGTTTCTAGCCCAGCTTAGGCAGAACAAAGCCACAATTGCATAGGGTAACACCGTAGGAGTAGTTTCAGCAGATGTGGTTATGACATGCCAGCGCCCTCGGTCAGTAAAATTTTTAGATCCTCCCACAGAAATATTCCACGGTGCACTATATTTGCATCCAAGAACTTTTGCAGTTTTAACAGGGGTAACTTCATAAGTTACTGGAATCATTACAGAGGAACTTTAGACTAGAAATAGAGCAGACTTGTGCGGAAGACAATGCAATCTTTAGGCATCAATGCCATCTACAAAATGAGCACAAGACAGTGCAATCTTCAGGCATCAACCCTGTGTATGGGTCTGAAGGGCAACCACTGAGAAATCATGGACATGTTTATGGGCATGGATGTAGTCCTGAATTCAAACCGAGCATGTCGAGAAGCTCTGTTTTCCACTTGTAGCAGCCTATATTCATAAGCCACCATTTCACTGCGGTAGTGATTATATACTTCAAATTCCATCTTATCTAGCACCTTTGCATTCAATACAAAGAACCTGGCAAATTCAACCTGTCTCCTATAGCCCTGGAATGACTTAAACACCACTTTTTTGAGATGGGACTCAAGGCATTCGATTGGATACAGCAGGTTATACTGAGGCTCATTTTCCTCATGCATCTCATATTGTTTATGAAACTGCGAAACGGGAAGGAGAGGCAATATGTTAAAGCTGTTGCTAACTAGACTGCTATAGTATGTCAAACAAATCAAACATTTAAAGAAGTCAAAGATGAGTACTCACGATAATACAGAGCTTTTCCAAACAGGGGAACCACCTAAGGATGTTTAGAACTGCAAGCAATTTATCTCCAGAAGGCTTGAGAGCCAAAACCTTCAAGGTGCGCATCGAGTTTGTGGAGCTGACTGAGTTTATTCCCTGAAGAAAACAAAAAGAATGAACATAAAAAATATAGCCTGCATGTATGAATGCCGAATGCAAGATTACAAGATGACGCTGCTGCAACCTGGAAGAGTAGGAGCTTGGAGACCACAACCAAGAAAGGGCCCAATATCTTCAGATTAGGCGCACTAATCACCCTGACAGTGACACAATCATCTCTGTTACAACCAGTTAATAGTAACCTTAGAAGGCAGGGAGCATCTTCGATGACCAGTTCCGTTTTTTCACTAGAGCTATGACGGAAGATGATGGTCGTAATAGTCGGCGAGCTGACACGGAGGCAACCCGCGGCACGAACTTCGGCCATGTATAAGCTCTCCAAGGCATGGCAGCAAGAGAGCAGTCTGTGGAAGGCATCCTGTGAGATGGAAATGTAAAAAAGGGTGAGCTTCTTGAGGAGGGGAAAATTCATGCACGGCACGATCTCGCCAGGCAGATCACAATGGCTAATCTTGGCAACGAGGATGGTGGATGCAGAGCGGAGCACTATTTCCAGCAGCGGGCAGTAGGCGTGGCTTATATCCAGCAGCGGGCAGTAGGCGTGGCTTATATCCAGCTCTTGGAGGTTGGCGAGGGCTCGGGATTGAAACCACTCCTGCGCCCGGAAAAAGAGTAACCCGGAGCCGGGGCAGTTTAAGTAAAACCGGCGGGTAGGGCCTGGGTGTACGGGAGAGTATCTCTGAGATGGCGGCGCGGGGGACAGCGGAGGAGAGGACGGGGACGCCGGGAAAGTACCGGGGTGGACGGTTGCGGACCTCGAGGTTGAGAGGCGCGGAGAGCCACAGGTGGCGCCATCGACGGGAGAGGACCTGGGTACGGCCGCCGTCCTTGGTGGGGAGGAGGGAGATGATGGTGCCGCGGATGTCGTCCGGGAGCCTGCTGATGAAATCG
>NC_057811.1:49634010-49646190 GCF_018294505.1 Triticum aestivum | reverse complement strand
AAATGCATTGCAACGGGATAAAAATTCACAGCACTCCATATGGCCAAGTGATCCCATTTTAAATATCTCAATAGGTCATCGACATTTTTCTTATACACTCCATATAATTCTGTTTTAATTAGAGAGTTTTCCTTCGTTGTTTCTCTGACTGAAATTGATGTATGACTTCCTCTTTTCCACTAGACATCTATAGGGTGTACCTTTCCAATCCCATGTCGACTATTAAAAGATTTAACTTGCCACCGTATAGCATTAATACATTAACCTATTATATATAAAAAGTCATTGTTGGTTAAAAAGAGAAAAATAGACAAAAACATCTCCCCAAAACCAAGCCATTTATTTGGTGGACCATATATGAGAATTTACAATGTGATTTGACCAGATAAAAGAAATATATGATAGAAAATAATAACACCTAAAAGCAAAACATTAGGAACTTCATTTGGTAGACCTTTATTGTTGGGGAACGGAGCAGAAATTCAAAATTTTCTACGCATCACCAAGATCAATCTATGGAGTAATCTAGCAACGAGGGGAAGGGGAGTGCATCTACATACCATTGTAGATCGCGATGCGGAAGCGTTGCAAGAACGCGGATGAAGGAGTCGTACTCGTAGCGATTCAGATCGCGGTTGATTCCGATCTAAGCGCCGAACCACGGCGCCTCCGCGTTCAACACGCGTGCAGCCCTGTGGCGTCTCCCACGCCTTGATCCAGCAAGGAGAGAGGGAGAGGTTGGGGAAGACTCCATCCAGCAGCAGCACGACGACATGGTGGTGATGGAGGAGCGTGGCACTCCTGCAGGGCTGCGCCAAGCACCGCGGGAGAGGAGGAGGAGGGAGAGGGGTAGGGCTGCGCCAAGAGAGAGGAAGTCTCGTGTCCCTGGCAGCCCCAAAACCCCCACTATATATAGGGGAAGGGGAGGGGCTGCGCCCCCATCTAGGGTTCCCCCCCCAAGGGGTGCGGCTAGCCCTAGATGGGACTTGGGGGGCGGCCAAGGGGGGGAGAGAGGGGGGCGCCCCACTAGATGGGCCTTAGGCCCATCTTAGCCTAGGGTTTCCCCCTTCCCCCCTTCCTGCGCCCTGGGCCTCTTGTGGGGGGGGCGCACCAGCCCACCTGGGGCTGGTCCCCTCCCACACTTGGCCCACGCAGCCCTCTGGGGCCAGTAGCCCCACCTGGTGGGCCCCTGGGACCCTCCCGGTGGTCCCGGTATGTTACCGATAGCACCCGAAACTTTTCCGGTGACCAAAACAGGACTTCCCATATATAAATCTTTACCTCCGGACCATTCTGGAACTCCTCGTGACGTCCGGGATCTCATCCGGGACTCCGAACAACATTCGGTAACCACGTATATCTATTCCCTATAACCCTAGCGTCATCGAACCTTAAGTGTGTAGACCCTACGGGTTCGGGAACCATGTAGACATGACCGAGACGTTCTCCGGCCAATAACTAATAGCAGGATCTGGATACCCATGTTTGCTCCCACATGGTCCACGATGATCTCATCGGATGAACCACGATGTCGGGGATTCAATCAATCCCGTATACAATTCCCTTTGTCTATCGGTATGCTACTTGCCCGAGATTCGATCGTCGGTATCCCGATACCTTGTTCAATCTCGTTACCGGCAAGTCTCTTTACTCGTTCCGTAACACATCATCCCGTGATCAACTCCTTGGTCACATTGTGCACATTATGATGATGTCCTACCGAGTGGGCCCAGAGATACCTCTCCGTTTACACGGAGTGACAAATCCCAGTCTCGATTCGTGCCAACCCAACAGACACTTTCGGAGATACCTGTAGTGCACCTTTATAGCCACCCAGTTACGTTGTGACGTTTGGTACACCCAAAGCATTCCTACGGTATCCGGGGGTTGCACAATCTCATGGTATAAGGAAATGATACTTGACATTAGAAAAGCTCTTAGCAAATGAACTACACGATCTTGTGCTAGGCTTAGGATTGGGTCTTGTCCATCACATCATTCTCCTAATGATGTGATCCCGTTATCAACGACATCCAATGTCCATGGTCAGGAAACCGTAACCATCTATTGATCAACGAGCTAGTCAACTAGAGGCTTACCAGGGACATGGTGTTGTCTATGTATCCACACATGTATCTGAGTTTCTTATCAATACAATTCTAGCATGGATAATAAACGATTATCATGAACAAGGAAATATAATAATAACCAATTTATTATTGCCTCTAGGGCATATTTCCAACAGTCTCCCACTTGCACTAGAGTCAATAATCTAGTTCACATCACCATGTGATTAATACTCACAGGTCACATCACCATGTGACCAACATCCAAAGAGTTTACTAGAGTCAACAATCTAGTTCACATCACTATCTGATTAACACTCAATGAGTTCTGGTTTGATCATGTTATGCTTATGAGAGAGGTTATTAGTCAACGGGTCTGAACCTTTCAGATCCGTGTGTGCTTTACGAATATCTATGTCATCTTGTGGATGCTACCACGCGCTACTTGGAGCCATTTCAAATAACTGCTCTACTATACGAATCCGGTTTACTACTCAGAGTCATCCGGATTAGTGTCAAAGTTCGCATCGACGTAACCCTTTACGACGAACTCCTTTTCACCTCCATAATCGAGAAAATTCCTTAGTCCACTAGATACTAAGGATAAGTTCGACCGCTGTCATGTGATCCATTCCCGGATCACTATTGTACCCCTTGACCAACTCATGGCAAGGCATACTTCATGTGCGGTACACAGCATAGCATACTGTAGAGCCTACGTCTAAAGCATAGGGAACGACCTTCGTCCTTTCTCTCTCTTCTGCTGTGGTCAGGTCTTGAGTCTTACTCAATACTCACACCTTGTAACACAGCAAGAACTCCTTCTTTGCTGATCTATTTTGAACTCTTTCAAAATCATGTCAAGGTGTGCGTTCTTTGAAAGTATCATCAGGCGTCTTGATCTATCTCTATAGATCTTGATGCCCAATATGTAAGCAGCTTTATCCAGGTCTTCCTTTGAAAAACTCCTTTCAAACAACCCTTTATGCTTTCCAGAAATTCTACATCATTTCGGATCAACAATATGTCATTCACATATACTTATCAGAAATGTTGTAGTGCTCCCACTCACTTCTTTGGAAATACAAGTTTCTCATAAACTTTGTATAAACCCAAAATCTTTGATCATCTCATCAAAGCGTACATTCCAACTCCGAGATGCCTACTCCAGTCCTTAGACCTGTTAGCATCTTTCAGGATTGACAAAAACCTTCTGGTTGTATCACATACAACCTTTCCTCAAGAAAATCTTCGAGGAAACAATGTTTTGACATCCTATCTGCAAGACTGCTAATATAATTCCAACAGACTCTTAGCATCGCCACGAGTGAGAAAGTCTCATCGTAGTCAACTCCTTGAACTTGTCGGAAAACATCTTAACGACAAGCCGAGCTTTCTTAATGGTGACACTTACCATTATTGTTTGTCTTCCTTTTAAAATCCATCTGCACCCAACAACCTTACGACCATCAAGTACATGGATCCTCTCTCGGATTTTATGGCCTCGAGCCATTCGTCGGAATCCGGGCCCACCATCGCTTCCCCATAGCTCATAGGTTCATTGTTGTCTACCAACATGACTTCCAAGACAGGATCACGTACTACTCTGAAGTAGTACGCATCCTCGTCGTCCTACGAGGTTTGGTAGTGACTTGATCCGAAGTTTCATGATCACTATCATGAGCTTCCACTTCAATTGGTGTAGGTGCCACAGGAACAACTTCCTGTGCCCTGCTACACACTAGTTGAAGTGACGGTTTAATAACCTTATCAAGTCTCCACCATCCTCCCACTCAATTCTTTCGAGAGAAACAATTCCTCGAGAAAGGACTCGTTTCTAGAAGCAATTACTTTTGCTTGCAGATCTGAAATAGGAGGTATACCCAACTGTTTTGGGTATTCTATGAAGATGCATTTATCCGCTTTGGGTTCGAGCTGATCAGCCTGAAACTTTTTCACATAAGCGTCGCAGCCCCAAACTTTTAAGAAACGACAACTTAGGTTTCTCTAAACAGTGTCGTATCAACGGAATTGCGTGGTGCCCTATTTAAAGTGAATGCGGTTGTCTCTAATGCCTAACCCATAAACGATAGTGGTAATTCGATAAGAGACATCATGGTATGCACCATATCCAATAGGGTGCAGTTATGATGTTCGGACACCATCACACTGTGGTGTTCCAGGCGGTATTAATTGTGAAACACTTTCCACAATGTCTTAATTGTGTGCCAAACTCGTAACTCAGATATCTCTATGATCATATCATAGACATTTTATCCTCTTGTCACGACGATCTTCAACTTCACTCTGAAATTACTTGAACCTTTCAATAATTCACACTTGTGTTTCATCAAGTAAATATTCTCAGCATCTACTCAAATCATCTGTGAAGTAAGAACATATCGATATCCACTGCGTGCCTCAGCACTCATTGGACTGCACACATCAGATGTATTACTTCTAACAAGTTGCTCTCTTGTTCCATCTTACTGAAAACGAGGCCTTTCAGTGATCTTGCCCATGTGGTATGATTTGCATGTCTCACGTGATTCAAAATCAAGTGAGTCCAAACGATCCATCTGCATGGAGTTTCTTCATGCATATATACCAATAGACATGGTTCGCATGTCTCAATCTTTTCAAAAATGAGTGAGTCCAAAGATCCATCTACATGGAGCTTCTTCATGCGTTCTACACCAATATGACTCAAATGGCAGTGCCACAAGTATGTGGTACTATCATTACTATTTTATATCTTTTGGCACGAACATGTGTATCACTGCGATCGAGATTCATTTTAGGTGCAACACCATTGAAGGTATTATTCAAATAAACAGAGTAACCATTATTCTCCTTAAATGAATAACCGTATTGCGATAAACATAATCCAATCATGTTTATGCTCAACACAAACACCAAATAACAATTATTTAGGTTTAACACGAATCTCGATGGTAGAGGGAGCATGCGATGCTTGATCACATCAACCTTGGAAACACTTCCAACACATATCGTCATCTCACCTTTAGCTAGTCTCTGTTTATTCCGCAGCTTTTATTTCGAGTTACTAACACTTAGCAACCGAACCGGTATCTAATACCCTGGTGCTGCTAGGAGTACTAGTAAAGTACACATTCATATAATGTATATCCAATATACTTTTGTCGACCTTGCCTGCCTTCTCATCTACCAAGTATCTAGGGTGGCTCTGCTTCAGTGACCATTCCCCTCATTACAGAAGCACTTAGTCTCGGGTTTGGGTCCAACCTTAGGTTTCTTCATTAGAGCAGCAACTGATTTGCCGTTTCATGAAGTATCCCTTCTTGCCCTTGCCCTTCTAGAAACTAGTGGTTTTACTAACCATCAACAATTGATGCTCCTTCTTGATTTCTACTCTCGCGGTGTCAAACATCGCGAGTTGCTCAAGGATCATCATATCTATCCCTGATATGTTATAGTTCATCACAAAGCTCTAATAGCTTGGTGGCAGTGACTATGGAGAACCATCACTATCTCATCTGGAAGATTAACTCCCACTCGATTCAAGCGATTGCAGTACTCAGACAATCTGAGCACATGCTCAACGATTGAGCTTTTCTCCCTTAGTTTGCAGGCTTAAGAAACTTGTCAGAGGTCTCATACCTCTTGACGTGGGCATTAGTCTGAAATCCCAATTTCACTCTTCGGAACATCTCATATGTTCTGCGACGTTTCAAAAAACCGTCTTTGGTGCCACAATTCTAAACCGTTAGCATTACGCACTGAACTATCACGTAGTTATCAAAACATGTATGTCAGATGTTCCGCAACATCTACAGACGACGCTGAGGTTCAGCACACCGAGCGGTGCATTAAGGACATAAGCCTTCTGTGCAGCAATGAGGACAATCCTCAGTTTACGGACCCAGTCCGCATAATTGCTACTATCAACTTTCAACTAAATTTTCTCTAGGAACATATCTTAAACAGTAGAACTTAAGCGCAAGCTATGACATAATTTGCAAAGACCTTTTGACTATGTTCATGATAATGAAGTTCATCTGATTATTGAACTCCCACTCAGATAGACATCCCTCTAGTCATCTAAGTGATACATGATCCGAGTCAAACTAGGCCGTGTCCGATCATCACGTGAGACGGACTAGTCATCATCGGTGAACATCTCCATGTTGATCGTATCTTCTATACGACTCATGCTCGACCTTTCGGTCTTCCGTGTTCCGAGGCCATGTCTGTACATGCTAGGCTCGTCAAGTCAACCTAAGTGTATTGCGTGTGTTCCGAGGCCATGTCTGTACATGCTAGGCTCGTCAACACCCGTTGTATGCGAACGTTAGAATCTATCACACCCGATCATGACGTGGTGCTTCGAAACAACTAACCTTCGCAACGGTGCACAGTTAGGGGGAACTCTTTCTTGAAATTATTATAAGGGATCATCTTACTTACTACCGTCGTTCTAAGCAAATAAGATGCAAAACATGATAAACATCACATGCAATCAAATAGTGACATGATATGGCCAATATCATTTTGCTCCTTTGATCTCCATCTTCGGGGCACCATGATCATCTTCGTCACCGGCATGACACCATGATCTCCATCATTGTGTCTTCATGAAGTTGTCACGCCAACGATTACTTCTACTTCTATGGCTAACGCGTTTAGCAATAAAGTAAAGTAATTTACATGGCGTTATTCAATGACACGCAGGTCATACAAAAATAAACACAACTCCTATGGCTCCTGCCGGTTGTCATACTCATCGACATGCAAGTCGTGATTCCTATTACAAGAATATGATCAATCTCATACATCACATATATCATTCATCGCATCTTCTGGCCATATCACATCACATAGCACATGCTGCAAAAACAAGTTAGACATCCTCTAATTGTTGTTGCAAGTTTTTACGTGGCTTGTATAGGTTTCTAGCAAGAACGTTTCTTACCTACGTAAAACCACAACGTGATATGCCAATTTCTATTTACCCTTCATAAGGAACCTTTTCATCGAATCCATCCGACTAAAGTGGGAGAGACAGACACCCGCTAGCCACCTTATGCAACTAGTGCATGTCAGTCGGTGGAACCTGTCTCACGTAAGCGTACGTGTAAGGTCGGTCCGGGCCGCTTCATCCCACAATGCCGCCGAAACAAGATAAGACTAGTAGCGGCAAGAAGAATTGGCAACATCTACGCCCACAACTACTTTGTGTTCTACTCGTGCATAGAAACTACGCATAAACCTGGCTCTGATACCACTATTGGGGAACGTAGCAAAAATTCAAAATTTTCTACGCATCACCAAGATCAATCTATGGAGTAATCTAGCAACGAGGAGAAGGGGAGTGCATCTACATACCATTGTAGATCGCGATGCGGAAGCGTTGCAAGAACGCGGATGAAGGAGTCGTACTCGTAGCGATTCAGATCGCGGTTGATTCCGATCTAAGCGCCGAACCACGGCGCCTCCGCATTCAACACACGTGCAGCCCGGTGACGTCTCCCACGCCTTGATCCAGCAAGGAGAGAGGGAGAGGTTGGGGAAGACTCCATCCAGCAGCAGCACGACGGCATGGTGGTGATGGAGGAGCGTGGCACTCCTGCAGGGCTTCGCCAAGCACCGCGGGAGAGGAGGAGGAGGGAGAGGGCTAGGGCTGCGCCAAGAGAGAGGAAGTCTCGTGTCCCTGGCAGCCCCAAAACCCCCACTATATATAGGGGAAGGATTGGGGCTGCGCCCCCATCTAGGGTTCCCCCCCCAAGGGGTGCGGCCAGCCCTAGATGGGACTTGGGGGGCGGCCAAGGGGAGAGAGAGGGGGGCGCCCCACTAGATGGGCCTTAGGCCCATCTTAGCCTAGGGTTTCCCCCTTCCCCCCTTCCTGCGCCCTGGGCCTCTTGTGGGGGGGCGCACCAGCCCACCTGGGGCTGGTCCCCTCCCACACTTGGCCCACGCAGCCCTCTGGGGCCAGTGGCCCCACCTGGTGGACCCCCGGGACCCTCCCGGTGGTCCCGGTACGTTACCGATAGCACCCGAAACTTTTTCGGTGACCAAAACAGGACTTCCCATATATAAATCTTTACCTCCGGACCATTCCGGAACTCCTCATGACGTCCGGGATCTCATCCGGGACTCCGAACAACATTCGGTAACCACGTATATCTATTCCCTATAACCCTAGCGTCATCGAACCTTAAGTGTGTAGACCCTACAGGTTCGGGAACCATGCAGACATGACCGAGACGTTCTCCGGCCAATAACCAACAGCCGGATCTGGATACCCATGTTGGCTCCCACATGTTCCACGATGATCTCATCGGATGAACCACGATGTCGGGGATTCAATCAATCCCGTATACAATTCCCTTTGTCTATCGGTATGCTACTTGCCCGAGATTCGATCGTCGGTATCCCGATACCTTGTTCAATCTCGTTACCGGCAAGTCTCTTTACTCGTTCCGTAACACATCATCCCGTGATCAACTCCTTGGTCACATTGTGCACATTATGATGATGTCCTACCGAGTGGGCCCAGAGATACCTCTCCGTTTACACGGAGTGACAAATCCCAGTCTCGATTCGTGCCAACCCAACAGACACTTTCGGAGATACCTGTAGTGCACCTTTATAGCCACCCAGTTACGTTGTGACGTTTGGTACACCCAAAGCATTCCTACGGTATCCGGGAGTTGCACAATCTCATGGTCTAAGGAAATGATACTTGACATTAGAAAAGCTCTTAGCAAACGAACTACACAATCTTGTGCTATGCTTAGGATTGGGTCTTGTCCATCACATCATTCTCCTAATGATGTGATCCCGTTATCAATGACATCCAATGTCCATGGTCAGGAAACCATAACCATCTATTGATCAACGAGCTAGTCAACTAGAGGCTTACTAGGGACATGTTGTGGTCTATGTATTCACACATGTATTACGGTTTCCAGTTAATACAATTATAGCATGAACAACAGACAATTATCATGAACAAGGAAATACAATAATAACCATTTTATTATTGCCTCTAGGGAATATTTCCAACAGTCTCCCACTTGCACTAGAGTCAATAATCTAGTTCACATCACCATGTGATTAACACTCAAAGTTCACATCGCCATGTGACTAATACCCAAGAGTTTACTAGAGTCAATAATCTAGTTCACATCACCATGTGATTAACACTCAATGAGTTCTAGGGTTTGATCATGTTATGCTTACGAGAGAGGTTTTAGTCAACGGGTCTGCAACATTCAGATCCGTGTGTGCTTTACAAATCTCTATGTCATCTTGTAGATGCAGCTACCACACGCTACTTGGAGCTATTCCAAATAACTGCTCTACTATACGAATCCGGTTCACTACTCAGAGTCATCCGGATTAGTGTCAAAGTTTGCATCGACGTAACCCTTTACGACGAACCCCCTTTCCACCTCCATAATCGAGAAAATTCCTTAGTCCACTAGATACTAAGGATAAGTTCGACCGCTATCATGTGATCCCTTCCTGGATCACTATTGTACCCCTTGACTAACTCATGGCAAGGCACACTTCAGGTGCGGTACACAGCATAACATATTGTAGAGCCTACGTCTAAAGCATAGGGGACGACCTTCGTCCTTTCTCTTTCTTCTGCCGTGGTCAGGTCTTGAGTCTTACTCAATACTCACACCTTGTAACACAGCCAAGAACTCCTTCTTTGCTGATCTATTTTGAACTCCTTCAAAATCTTGTCATGGTATGTATTCATTTAAAAGTACTATTAAGCGTTTTTGATCTATCCTTATAGATCTTGATGCTCAATGTTCAAGTAGCTTAATCCAGGTTTTCCATTAAAAACACTTTTCAAATAACCCTGGATGCTTTCCAGAAATTGTACATCATTTCTGATCAACAATATGTTAACAACCTATACTCGTCAAAAATTCTATAGTGCTCCCACTCACTTCTTTGGAAATACAAGTTTCTCATGAACTTTGTATAAACCCAAAATCTTTGATCCGACTAAAGTGGGAGAGACAGACACCCGCTAGCCACCTTATGCATCAAGTGCATGTCAGTCGGTGGAACCTGTCTCACGTAAGAGTGCGTGTAAGGTCGGTCCGGGCCGCTTCATCCCACAATGCCGCCGAATCAAGATAAGACTAGTAACGGTAAGCAATTTGAACAAATCGTCGCCCACAACTACTTTGTGTTCTACTCGTGCATAGAATCTACGCATAAACCTGGCTCATGATGCCACTGTTGGGGAACGTAGCAGAAATTTAAAATTTTCTACGTATCACCAAGATCAATCTATGGAGTCATCTAGCAACAAGAGAGAGGGGAGTGCATCTACATACCCTTGTAGATCGCGCGCGGAAGCGTTCAAGAGAACGGGGTTGATGGAGTCATACTCGTCGTGATCCAAATCACCGATGATCCTAGCGCCGAACGGACGGCACCTCCGCGTTCAACACACGTACGGAGCGGGGACGTCTCCTCCTTCTTGATCCAGCAAGGGGGGAGGAGAAGTTGATGGAGATCCAGCAGCACGACGGCGTGGTGGTGGAAGTAGCGGGATCCCGGCAGGGCTTCGCCAAGCGCAAGCGGGGAGGAAGAGGTGTCACGGGAGGGAGGGAGGCGCCAGGGCTTGGGGTGCTGCTCCCATGCGCCTCCCACTATATATAGGGGTGGAGGGGGCTGGTTTCTTGCCCTCCAAGTCCATTGGGGCGTTGGCAAAGGTGGGGGAAAGAAATCCCATCATTTCCCTTCCCTACCGATTGTTATCCCCCCTTTTTAGGGATCTTGATCTTATCCCTTCGGGATATGATCCTATTCCTTCTAAGGTGGGATCTTGGTGAGCCTTGACCAGGGGTGTGGGGCCTTGCCCCCACTACCCACGTTCATGTGGGTCCCCCCATGCAGGTGGGCCCCACTTCGGAACCTTCTAGAACCTTCCCGGTACAATACCGAAAAATCCCGAACATTTTCCGGTGGCCAAAATAGGACTTCCCATATATAAATCTTTACCTCCGGACCATTCTGGAACTCCTCGTGACGTCCGGGATCTCATCCGGGACTCTGAACGACTTTCGGATATCCGCATACTAATATCTCTACAACCCTAGCGTCACCGAACCTTAAGTGTGTAGACCCTATGGGTTCGGGAGACATGCAGACATGACCGAGACGACTCTCTGGTCAATAACCAACAGCGGGATCTGGATACCCATGTTGGCTCCCACATGTTCCACGATGATCTCATCGGATGAACCATGATGTCGAGGATTCAATCAATCCCGTATACAATTCCCTTTGTCAATCGGTACGTTACTTGCCCGAGATTCGATCGTCGGTATCCCAATACCTTGTTCAATCTCGTTACCGGCAAGTCACTTTACTCGTACCGTAATGCATGATCCCGTGACCAAACACTTGGTCACATTGAGCTCATTATGATGATGCATTACCGAGTGGGCCCAGAGATACCTCTCCGTCATACGGAGTGACAAATCCCAGTCTCGATTCGTGCCAACCCAACAGACACTTTCAGAGATACCTGTAGTGCACCTTTATAGCCACCCAGTTACGTTGTGACGTTTGGTACACCCAAAGCATTCCTACGGTATCCGGGAGTTGCACAATCTCATGGTCTAAGGAAATGATACTTGACATTAGAAAAGCTCTTAGCAAACGAACTACACGATCTTGTGCTAGGCTTAGGATTGGGTCTTGTCCATCACATCATTCTCCTAATGATGTGATCCCGTTATCAACGACATCCAATGTCCATGGTCAGGAAACCGTAACCATCTATTGATCAACGAGCTAGTCAACTAGAGGCTTACCAGGGACATGGTGTTGTCTATGTATCCACACATGTATCTGAGTTTCCTATCAATACAATTCTAGCATGGATAATAAACGATTATCATGAACAAGGAAATATAATAATAACCAATTTATTATTGCCTCTAGGGCATATTTCCAACATTTATTACTCCCTCCTTTCCGGGCGCCAGTGCTGCAGCCGCCGCCGCCGCCCAGACTGCCACTTTCTTGGGTCAATACTTCGCCCGCCGCTTCGCCCCTACATCGGCACGGAGGGTCGGAACCGGGATTGGCGCGG
>NC_057811.1:49633091-49633705 GCF_018294505.1 Triticum aestivum | reverse complement strand
CACACTCTTTTGATATTTGTAAAAAAGAAAAAGAAATGCATTGCAACGGGATAAAAATTCACAGCACTCCATATGGCCAAGTGATCCCATTTTAAATATCTCAATAGGTCATCGACATTTTTCTTATACACTCCATATAATTCTGTTTTAACTAGAGAGTTTTCCTTCGTTGTTTCTCTGACTGAAATTGATGTATGACTTCCTCTTTTCCACTAGACATCTATGGGGTGTACCTTTCCAATCCCATGTCGACTATTAAAAGATTTAACTTGCCACCGTATAGCATTAATACATTAACCTATTATATATAAAAAGTCATTGTTGGTTAAAAAGAGAAAAATAGACAAAAACATCTCCCAAAAACCAAGCCATTTATTTGGTGGACCATATATGAGAATTTACAATGTGATTTGACCAGATAAAAGAAATATATGATAGAAAATAATAACACCTAAAAGAAAACATTAGGAACTTCATTTGGTAGACCTTTATTACTCCCTCCTTTCCGGGCGCCGGTGCTGCAGCCGCCGCCGCCGCCGCCCAGACTGCCACTTTCTTGGGTCAATACTTCGCCCGCTGCTTCGCCCCTACATCGGCACGGAGGGTCGGAACTG
>NC_057811.1:49626738-49632877 GCF_018294505.1 Triticum aestivum | reverse complement strand
GGGGGGGGGTAAAACAGGATAAAAACTACGCACACTCTTATGATATTTCTAAAAAATAAAAAGAAATGCATTGCAACGGGATAAAAATTCACAGCACTCCATATGGCCAAGTGATCCCATTTTAAATATCTCAATAGGTCATCGACATTTTTCTTATACACTCCATATAATTCTGTTTTAATTAGAGAGTTTTCCTTCGTTGTTTCTCTGACTGAAATTGATGTATGACTTCCTCTTTTCCACTAGACATCTATGGGGTGTACCTTTCCAATCCCATGTTGACTATTAAAAGATTTAACTTGCCACCGTATAGCATTAATACATTAACCTATTATATATAAAAAGTCATTGTTGGTTAAAAAGAGAAAAATAGACAAAAACATCTCCCCAAAACCAAGCCATTTATTTGGTGGACCATATATGAGAATTTACAATGTGATTTGACCAGATAAAAGAAATATATGATAGAAAATAATAACACCTAAAAGCAAAACATTAGGAACTTCATTTGGTAGACCTTTATTACTCCCTCCTTTCCGGTTTATAAGGCTCAATTCCAAAATCTCACCAACCAAGATAGATGGTAAGTGGTGAAATACTTTTTATAGTTTCCAAAAGCACCCAATTAATACTCTTGTTTTCCTCAAAAAAGTATGTTTATCAATGCATTAATTGCAATGCATGCATGCATAAATTACATGCATTGGTCTAATTTCTCTTAATACTTGCATGCAATGATTTAATGCACCTTGGAATCTGAACATGTGATGGGAAACAACCAAATTGAGCCTTATAAAATGAAAAAACTAAAATTTTAAGATAAGCCCTATAAACCGGAAAGGAGGGAGTATAGCAAATCATCATCATTAGATGGTCTACTCGCAAAAGAAAAATATTAGAAGACCAAAATTATACACAAACGCTATAAGTATGTAAAAAAAACATCAGATGTGCCCAGGTAATAGCCACGTCCAGAATGCACACATGTGTTTTGTGCTAGGCTGAGGCCCCTGGTCGCATTTGCCCGGCTTGAGATTTCTTTTCTCCCCTTCCCAATTCCTTTCTTATTCTTTTTGTCTCTTTCTTGCCTTATTTATTTTATTTCTTTCTTTATTTGTCTCAATTTTCTTTCCTTCACTTTCTTTTGTCTCCATTCCTTTCTTGCCATATATTTATTTATTTTGTCTCAATTCCTTTCCTTCATTTTTCTGTCTCCACTCCTTTCTTGCCTTAATTATTGCACGTCATCCTTATTTTCTTTGTCTCAATCCTTTCTTTCCTCTTCGATTATTTTTAATCCCTAAGACGGCTACTTAATACCAGGAAACTGAAAACCATATATAAATGGGAAGAATTCTATATCAGCGGGCGAGGTGGGATTTAGTCTAACAATAGAGTTTGTGCAGCATTGATGGGCCGGCCCATATTCCCCATCCAATCATCCAATGCATATAAGTTTTATCTTTTAACAACATAAAATATCCTTGATGGGCTGGCTAGCGCGTGTCCTTTTAGCATGATGGTCTTGAGTTTGATCCCCCATGGGAACAAAAAAATTTAGCGACTTCTTAGCGTCGGAGGACGTACGAAAGAATAGAGAAAATCGGAGGATGGAAAATAAACGACGTACGGAAGAAAATAGAAGGGCTAAAAAAAGTGGAGAAACAATCCTCCCTTTAATATTAGGTAGAGATTTATTATTGAAACGGAAAACCGAATTTCGATTAGACAAAGTATCTTCAGTACTCTGTCTTTCGTCTGTTTTTAAATTCAAAACTGTCCATTTTTTCTGAACTTCAAAACTGTCCACTTTGATGCACCGATTTTATGGAAACGCTTGGCAACCGCCACTGCACATGTGCCCAAGTAGGGCCCACCCACGCCCCTACCAATGTTAGGTAGAAGGCTCCCATGGCAGCATGCCTCCCGTCCCCTTCCCGCCTCCATTTCGATTACACCGCCACCCCCACAATCCCACTACCCTCTTAAATCTCGCCAATCTGCCATGGTGATCTCCACCAAAGACTCCTCAACACCGGCACTCAAGCTCACGCCGCGAGCATCACTGGTGCAAGCACCACGTCAAGATGATCCGTTCCAACGTGTATGACATGCTCACACTCGTCAGTGGTGGTGTTTGCAGAGGGAGTTGGAGATGGTCACAACATGATCCATGTTGCAATAGATGGTTACCTCAACATGGTCTATGTTGCAACAAGTGACTGCAACATGGTCCGTGTTGCAATGATTGGCCAAAGGCCATGTCACACAATCCGGAGATGACTGTAACATGATCCATGTTGCAATGGGTGATGCAACATGATCCGTGGTGCGATGATCTGATGGATCACATAGGGTAACTCGAACGACCGTCGACCCGAGTGATCTTTACAAAAGATCAATCGGGTGACGCGTAGCCTCATCTTTTTTCATAGAACTCAGGGAACTTTGATGTTGTACTTGTACTTGACAGTGATCCAGTTAGAATCAGCCTAGAATCATCCTTTTTTTTATACGCTCTCCGTTCTTGTCATTTGTGCTCACTATATATTGCATGGTTCATGGTTCATCACTTGCAGTCTCATTGTTCTAGATCAATAGGATTTTTGTATGGTGGGATCCCTGATCAAGAATTTGGTCGATTAACCAGTTAACGTGCCGATTAATCCCTACTCGTAGAATCACGGAGTAGCCAATAAACTGATAATTTGGCCAATTAACTGATTAATTGTCCGACTAGCTTATTAATCACCTACTCGTCAGCCAACCGAGCAGCTACCAGTTAACGATTTCCTCAGCAATGGGTGGGATAGATTGGACAACTTACTCGTTCAGTGGATAGATCCCAATAAATCAACCCAAGTCGAGCATATCTATTTTTTACATTTGTCTCGCATATCAAGGGCCTGAACCTCCCATCGCCATGCCATCACGAAGATGTTGGCCCGGTCCCGTGTACGTCTCGTAAGAAATCCTGACCCAACAGCCGAACGTGGCTCGGGAAATAGGAAATTACCCCGTTTTGCACACTATCCAACCGACGGTAAACAGTCGCAACGGTGTCCCTCGAATGTCGCCTCCGTAAAACCGTTGCCCCCTGGGGGCAACGTCATCGCTGTCCCGGCCCCCTGTACGTCTCACGTGGAATTCTGATCCAAACCATATATATATTCAAGCACTTTGGACATATAGATTTGTATGCGGTATGCTCTATATATGCATTATATATGAACTCTATTTTTATGATATCAAACAAAATATTTGTTGTCCACCAAATCTATAATGTCGTATTGCATTTGCTAGTTGTTACTAACACAACCCACATATGCTTTTTGTATTCGCCGCTATGAATGTGCAAACAAATAAGTTAGGATATTTGATTATACTCAACACTATGCACTATGACGTTGATATGAGAAAATTTTGGAGGATATCAGACTATGTTTACTTTGATCAAACACTTCGGTATCTACAACATAAATCTGTGGACTTTTTAATCAGGAGAATATCAATAGCTTTTTTTTAAATATGTGTTCCTAGGGAAGTTTTCTATTGAGATTGTCCAATGCATAGGATTAGAATTTAATAATTATTCTCTAATGATCACTACTAGGTTGAAAGGAAAACTTTCTTTGGATCAAGCCTTTTGAAAAATATTTTATATGAGTTTGTATGCATTTCCCATGAAGTAATTAGATACATTGTTAGGTTGGGTATTGTTTTATTATTTAAGATTTATTGAATGTGTTGCAATCATGTTTATTTATTTATTTATTTTTGTGCTTTGTTAGTCATGTGAACCGAAATATTAACCCTGAGGTATGAGGACGCAACTAATTTGTGGGCAGAATTTGATGGTATCACTAGATTATGCTTACCGCAGGTGAAATTTTACCTAACCTAACTTTATGGTGGCTATGAAACCATACACTAGTGCAGAACCGGCCTTTATCACCGGTTCGTAAGGGCCTTTAGTGCCGGTTCTGCAACCGGCACTATGGAGTGGAGACTAAAGGTGCCCCCCTTTAGTACCGGTTTGGCACGAACCGGCGCTAACGTGCCACCACGTGGCACGAGCCAGGCCCGGGTGCGTGCAGGACATTAGTACCGGTTGGTAACACCAACCGGTACTAAATGTTTGGGTGTGTTTTGGTTTTAATTTTAATTTTTCCTTTAGTTTTGTGTTTTCAATTTAATTTAGTGATTGTTTTACATTATAATGAGTTGTTAAATCATTAGATGAAAGTACCGCAGATTAGTTTCGACTGGATGCATGTGGATCCTAGCTAAGTGATCAAGTATATGCCATATCCATATTACTTAGATCACTAAGTGATCAAGTATATGGATATGGCATATACTTGATCACTTAGCTAGGATCCATCCAGTTGAAACTAATATGCGGTTTCTTTCATAAATGATATAATAACTCATCATCATCATCATCATCATATTATAAGCGTTCATAACACCACAAAAGCAAATCACTCTTTGAGATTAAGTTCAGGACGAAGAACACGAACACGCATGAGAGGACAACAAGTACTAAGAGCATGATAACTAGCTAAATCACTCATGCTGCTCTCTCTCAGGTAAAATAGCATAGAACATGTATAGCTCTCCTGATTCATCATATTGGAGCATGCAGATGAACCTATCTCCTAATCGTGGGCTGCGCTTCTGATTGCTACCCCCTAGTACTTCTCTACGATCGTTAACAATTTTGCTCCAATCTTTCACTATTAAGCTTCATCGCTTTCAGAAATCCTGAATGCACTCATGTGCACTGTAGGATATCTTGGCCGTAAGCTAACAATTGACATGCGACCTTTAGTCTCGATCCACTGAGGCACAACTGTCATCGGGAGTCTCTGTTGAAGAACATCGTATAGTAATTAATATACTTAGCAATGAAAGTTTAGCTTGAAAAATAATGTATGCAAAAGATGCACTGAGGACTAATAGTAAAAATCTTACCATCTTTCCTAAATACATGTGACCGTAGTTCAATACGATCATTATTGGTCGCACGTTTTGAGTACTAAGATTTTCAAATTCAGGAAAATGATTTCTCTTAACAACATCAAGATCCTCAAGCCATGAAACATAATGACTTATCTCCTCGCAGTTTAGTTCAGCTCCGGGACAGTAGTAGGTCCTGTCTACCAAGTGCCGGACATGTTTGCTTGAATGGAAATAAGATGTCAATAGAAATTAGTTGTCAACTATTTTTGAATAAACAATATCAAAGACATAAATATGGTTGAGAAACTCACATAATGGTAGAACTGGAGGCGTCTGCACATCGACCCAGATGTCTCTATTACCTTCAATATCATCTTCCGGACGAATATCAAAGGTGATAACCATATCAGGCTCAAATGCATAAGCCTTGCATAGTGCTTGCCAAGTTTTGCATTCAAAATAGGTGTACGTGTCTGTATTGTATAATTTGACGTTGAAAGTATAACCAGCATGCTCGGTCTTCAGGTAAACTCTCTTTGCCTCCATAGTTTCCATAGCACTGAAACCTATCTTATCCAAGACAAAAATTCTTGCATGGCAGGGGATGCGCTAGTAGAATAGTGAAAATTTAAAATTATAAGTTGAAGCAAATGAAGCATATATAAGTCATGCTGAATTACGAAAAAAGACTTGTCGCTGTGACTTACTGTATCCACTTCGAAGGTCTCATCCAGCTTGATGCTGAAGCGCCTATCATCAACAAGGAAATTTCTATCGCACAGGCCGCGCTGGTCTTCACAGAATTCGCACTTAATGAAATCTTTTTCGTCGTCAGACGACATTTCCTATGTTCATATAGGTGAAACATTAAACACTTACTAGTTCTATTAATTCAACTAATTCAACTACTTCTAGTAGTTCAACTAGTTCTATTAATTCAACTAATTCAACTAAGCATTTAATAAAAATAAACGTGTTCTATTAATTTTCTTACTAAAATAAAGTAGCTAGTTCCATATAGTAATATTTTAATTAGATCATCAAATCTCAGATATCTAAATTTTCTTACTAAAAATAAACTAGTTCTATTAATTCAACTAATTCAACTAAGAATTTACTAAAAATAAACTAGTTCTATTAATTTTCTTACTAAAATATATAAAGTAGCTATATA
>NC_057811.1:49624809-49626014 GCF_018294505.1 Triticum aestivum | reverse complement strand
GGCGGCGACGGCGGTGACGGCGACGACGAGCGGTGACGGCGACGAGGGGCGGTGACGGCGGCGACGGGCGGCGGGGGCGATGGCACGCGGCGGGGGCGGCGAGGGCGCCGGCGATGTCGCGCGAAGTAGTTGGAGAAGAAGTGGTGGTCGATGAAACTGAATTTTTCGTAAGTGCCATATATATAGGAGGGGCCTTTAGTACCGGTTGGAGCCACCAACCTGTACTAAAGGCCAATTTTCGCCAGGCCAAGGGGCGTGAAACTGCCCCTTTAGTACCGGTTCGTGGCTCCAACCGGTACTAAAGGCCCCCCTTTAGTACCGGTTGGAGCCATGACCCGGTACTAAAGGTGTGCGCTGGCGCAGGAGCGGTGCGAGCAAGTTTAGTCCCACCTTGCTAGCCGAGGGGCGCCCGCACCAGTTTAAAAGCCCTGGCGCGGCTGCTGTCTCGAACTCCTCTCTACAGCAGGCTTCTGGGCCTAACTTTGGCGCGCTGCCCGTTGAGCCTGCTGGCCCTTCTGGGCCTGTATTTGCAAACCCTAGGGTTGGTAGGCCCAGCGGACAGCGCCCCAACAATTTTTTATATAATTTTCTTCTATTTATTTCCGAGTAATTTTTTTGCTGTATTTAGTTCTTTATGAATATAAAAAAATCATATAGTTTTTTTCTTTTCTGCATTATTTATTTTATGCTATTCATTTATTAGTGATTTTTAATTTCACAGTCATTTAGCTCTCTAAACAAATCGGTAAATGACTGAAAAACAGCAAATGATGTCAGAACGTGTTCAAATAAGTTTAAAAAACATTAAAGTGCCCGTGTAACAGATGAGTTCTCGTCCGAAACCCTGATACTCCGAAAAAGATTGTCCAGTATGTACACGAGGTGCGTCCAGTTTTCGCCGTGACCCTCTCTACTCTTTTGCACATGCTATGCGGGCGAAATGATGATACCATGCCAAGTTCCAACATTTTCAGAGTTTATTTTGTAGTGATTTTCAATTTCACCGTCATTTAGCTCCCTAAACAAATCGGTAAATGACTGAAAAACAGCAAATGATGTCAGAACGTGTTGGAAATTGATGACGTCGCTTTGAATGATGCATACTGAACGCAAAAATAGGCTGGAGTTCAAATAATTTTAAAAAACATTGAAGTGCCCGTGTAACAGATGAGTTCTCGTCCGAAACCCTGATACTCCGAAAGAGA